>NW_005187692.1:384840-385761 GCF_000239375.1 Pundamilia nyererei | reverse complement strand
AAAAAACAAACAGAGGAGACAGCAAACAACAAAGAGCAACATAATAATAGAGAAAACAAAGCACCATCACAATAAACTAGTTAGTCATAGATATCAATAGTTGTTTAATAATAAACGATATTGTGCAGCACGCAAGATAGACAGCGCAATTATTATTCCTAAGTATAGCACTTCATTTTTAATTTGTATATTACAAATAGATGTACTGGAACATTCCTAATTTCACACTTGTTAATATTCAGATCTAAGCCAGAAGCTCTAGAGAAGACTTTTACAGATTCCAGAGCTGCAGAAATTTGGTTTGGTTTCTTCAGAAAAAGAGGAGTATCATCAGCCAGTTGAGTGATGATCAGATTTTTGTCCAGCAGAGAAATACTTTGAATTTTACTGGATCTAATATGGTCTGCTAAGAATTGGGCAACTCGTAAAAAGAGTTAGAAAGAGGCAAGGCATCCTTGTCGAATGCCTCTTGACAGATCAAATCTAATCTAGGACAAGTTCCACCGCTTAGTTTCACTGAGCTATTACCATTTCTTTATAGACTGTATAGACTTTATAGTTCAGAATAATCTAGAATGTCTAGTAATAGTCTTTTATTGTTTGTTATCTTTTAGGCATAAAACCTGATTGTGTTTCATCTATGAGGGAATTCAGGACCATTTTGAGCCTCTATGCTAGAATTAGGGGGCGCCAGTTATCTAAAAGTAACAAAATGATTGAGAAGCACTAATCCAGTGACTGTTGAAACATTTTCCCTGTCACGTGTCCTAGAAGTCATCAAACCTGTTCTGACAAAACGTCCTACTTTGGCAAAACGGCCTACCGTAAGTAGTTTATGCACATTTCTGCTGTCACAGAGTAATTCCAGCACAAATGTAAGTAGGTATGACGTTTTGCCACTTAACTTTGCCCATCAGAGTA
>NW_005187692.1:351688-379418 GCF_000239375.1 Pundamilia nyererei | reverse complement strand
GCTTTAAATCTGTTGGATCTAAATAAATCTGCAGGACCAGATCAACTTGATCCCTATTTTCTTAAGTTGGCTGCAGATTTTATAGCAGAACCAATAACTTACATTTTTAATCTTAGCCTCTCGAACAGTGAGATCCCTGTAATATGGAAATCTGCCTATGTTCTCCCTTTGCTGAAAGGAGGTGATCCTTCAGTTAATAACTACAGGCTCATATCTAAATTGTGTGTTCTAGCAAACGTTCTAGAAAAGTTCATTAGTGAACAACTGAAAGACTTTTTGGACAAAAATTCAGTTCTTTCCCAACATCAGTCAGGATTCAGAAAACAACACAGCACAACAACTGCTGCTATTAAAGTGGTTAATGACATCGTTGATTCAATGGACTGCAAAAAATACTGTGCTGCTCTTTTTCTTGACTTGTCAAAGGCTTTTGATACAGTTGACCATGCTATTTTATTAAATAGACTACACAATATTGGTCTATCTGTAAATGCTGTAAGCTGGTTTTCAAATTACTTGTCAGCAAGAAAACAGTGTGTCCATGCTGCTGGGTCTTCTTCCTCTTTTCTCCCAGTATCCAAAGGAGTTCCACAGGGCTCCATATTAGGGCCATTGCTATTTTCTCTTTACATAAACAACCTTTGTGATAATTTGTCAAATGCAGCATTTCATCTTTATGCAGATGATACAATTATTTATTGTTTATCCCCTTCAGTAGAACAAACCCTGCAATTTCTGCAGTCTGCCTTTGATGTAGTTCAGTCCCATTTAACTCAACTTAAGTTGGTGTTAAATCCAGAGAAATCCAAGTTCATGTTATTCTCAAATGGCAAAGAATTGTAAGCTACGTCTCCTAAGATTAAAAGAATTCAAGGAACTGAAATTGAAATGGTCACATCTTACAAGTATCTAGGGATCATTATAGATCAGAATTTGTCATTTAAAACTCACATTCAAAGTCTTGTGTCGAAGTTAAAACTAAAACTAGGTTACTTTTTTAGAAATCAATCCTGTTTCTCCCTCCAAGTGAGAAAACACTTGATTCATGCAACTTTTTTACCTTTATTGGATTATGGTGACCTGCTTTTTATGAATGCACCTACCCACTACCTAAAGAGGTTGGATACTGTGTACCATTGTGCTTTACGTTTTATTACTGGCTATGGAAATCGTGTACATCATTGTTCTTTGTATGCTTTGTATAACTCTTTTACTCAGTGTGATTGTTTTTAATGTAATTTGATCTGTTATTGTATATTTTACACATGTTGGTATGGGATATTGTATTTGTTTTAAATGTTATATACTCATGTGGTATGTGTATTTTGACTTTTGTTGCCATGATGCCAGGTCTCACTTGAAAATGAGATTTTTAATCTCAATGAGATTTTTACCTGGATAAATAAAGGACTAATAATAATAAAAATGACATCATCGCCTAATTTGCATAATTGGTCATGCTGATGTAATTGTAACCTACGCTGTTGGAGAGGGTTAGGGTTACTTTATGTCTCTTCCACATCGTGGAACATTTGTCGCTAGTCGCTCTTTAGAAAAAAAGTCGCTAAGGGGGTCTGAAAACTCGCTAAATATAGTGACAAAGTTGCTAAGTTGGCAACACTGTGAATTTCGTGTTGTGCGCATGCGTAGAAACAACGGGTAGGATGGTTTGTCAGGTGGGATGGATTCTCAGAACACCGGAAGTGAGCGTGAAGACGAAGCGGCCACGGGCAAGATGGCACGGAGCGTACTGTGTACATGCCTCGGTGTGCTTCAGCTAGGCAGGAAAACCGCGCTGCTGTCCGGTGCTCGTTTCTACTCGCAGAGCGAAGCGGAGCCGCTGACACTGAAGCAGCAAAGCGACGGAATAAGGTGCAGCTAGTTACCGTATCTGGTCCCTTATACAGATGCACAACAATTATGGAGCAAGACTTTCACAACAGCAGTTTGTTGTAGTGATCCGTACAGTGCCTCAGTTTGTGTGTCAGACCAACACGTACACACAAAGTACACTCGGGATGAATATTACGTCAGTGAAAAGCGGTTAAAATGTCTGCTATTCTGAATTGGAAACAATGGGGAACATGTTTTCAGGTTACTGGTTTAATTTAAATGCACAAAAGCTCGAAATCTGAATTTCATGAGCAACAACGTGAACATTATACTGTCTGTCTGTCCAGACCATTTTTTTCTGTTTTTCTCCCGTCTTCACCCACTATGATGTCAACACAAAATGAAGTTTTTACATTATGTTTTCATGTATTAAGGAAAAGTTCTCCAAACGTACCTGGTCCTGTGTGAAAATGTATTTGTGTCCTAAACCTAATAACTGGTTGTGCCACCATTGGTGCAGTGACTTTGTTTCTCAGCTGTTTCTTTAGATCATGGTCATCAGGCTCTATTTAAGTAATTTCTCCATTCAGCAGGTCTGCTGCTATTCAGACCTTTCTCTAAAATTATAATTTATTTGATTATCTGAAACATTTAAGTGTGACAAATATTCAAAAATTAAGAAATCAGGAAAGGGGCAAATATCTATTTACGACACTCTACCTCATCACCTTCAGCAAAATCAAAGATGGGAAATAAAAGAAAGGAAAAAAGGTGGCAGACGCCTATATATACAGAATCATTTTAAAGATGATTTCTGTAACCTTGGTGAAAATTGTTCTGAAATATGTTAAAGAAATATATATTAAAAAAAATTTCTTCTCATCTTCAGGAGAATAATACTAAACAACCCCAAGAAGAGGAATGCTTTGTCTCTGTCCATGCTCGAGTCTCTGCGAGAGAACATCTTAGCTGATGTTGACAGCGAGGATCTCAGAGTTGTCATCCTATCAGGTTGGTGTTTGTCTATTACGTGTGTGACAGAGAGAAAGCCAAATGCCAGTCTGACCTTGTTTTGTGTATTTCAGCCAAAGGTCCGGTGTTTTCCTCTGGACACGACCTGAAGGAGCTGACATCTGCTCAGGGTCGAGAATATCACACAAAGGTGTTTCATACCTGCTCAGAGGTTAGTTAGTGTTTCTCTGTCTTCTTGTCTTGTCATTCACTGAGACGTTTATTGATAATTTTGTGAATTAAAATGTAATGAATCATGCCATGCATATTGAAACAACTGCAAAATAAAAACAGATGTTTTCAGACAGTTTATGTGACCAAAAAGCCAAATTTGCTTAATTTAAAATAACATGAAAAAGAGACAAACTTTATATATAAGGTGGACTTTGTTATCAAAACCACTGATTGCCCTGTCAAAGATCGATCTGTCCACCTCAGCTTCTTTGGTTTGTTTGTTTTGTGTTTTTACTGTGACTGCAGCTTACATGCTGACAAATCACTGTACTGTTTGCTTTGTTACAGACACTCAGGTACAGTTCTGGTCACAAGTTTCCGTCCATTCATCGTGGGCATGAATGTCATGGTTATTTTGAGCTTTGAGCTGAATTTCGCAACTTGTGTAAATCCATTATTCTCCTTAGAACAATTCAAAGAAATCACTAAAAGTCCCAAATGATGGAAACATCAGATCTCCACATAAATATAAATATGAAGGAAAAACGTTTTAAATATTATGATTTGCGTCCTGTGCTGCAGGTGATGACGCTGATACAAGACATACCTGTTCCAGTGATCGCCATGGTGAACGGTGTTGCCACAGCAGCCGGATGCCAGCTTGTTGCCAGTTGTGACATCGCTGTGGTGACGGAGAAGTCCACCTTTGCTACTCCGGGTGTCAGCGTGGGTCTGTTCTGCTCGACGCCGGCGGTGGCCATTGGCAGAGCGGTGCCGAGGAAGGTGAGGCGCTCCTCCAATTATTTTTGGTTTTATAGTTTCATTCGATGGAAACTTTTAGATTTTCTTCTTGTTAGGACTTAGAAAAGTTCGTTATTCACATGACATTATGCGAAAGATCAAGATAAAATCAGAAATGATCATAAACCGAAGTCATTTAAAAAAACGTCTGCTTTTTAAAGGCTGTTTTTTGTTTATTCTCATTAATAATCAATTTTAACATTTTTGTTTTGTGTTTTGAAGGTTTGAGTAATTACAGTCACTACGAGTAAATTAAAGGTACACGAGGTCCTTTTTAAATCTTTATTTACACCCTGTCTTAGCTTGGTCTAAATGAACATCATGAAAATTATTCAACAGAAAAGTTCTCAGTTAAACCCTGTTTTCTATGAGGCACTCATGAAAAACAGGAAGCTGTTCTCTGGGGTTTATCAATCTGTCATTCAGCTCTGAATCACTTGAAGTCAATATCACTTTTGGATTTTGATTCTTCTAAGAGGACACGTGTTCAGAACATGTTGTCTCTCTTTGGATCTACTCAATTGTGAACCAACATCCTTAGTATTCTAGTATTTAGCTCTAATCAATACACACCTTCCTTTCCTTCTTTTAAACAGGTTGCTATGGAGATGTTGTTCACAGGAACTCCCATCTCAGCCCATGATGCTTTGCTCCACGGTCTGGTCAGTAAAGTGGTGCCGGAGGAGCAGTTGGAAGAGGAAACATTAGCCATCGCCCAGCGTATCTGTAAAGCTAGCCGACCTGTTGTAGCCCTCGGAAAGGCCACTTTCCAAAGGTGAGAATTTACAGTGTGTAAACTGACAGACGGTTTCCATGGCAATAATTTCATAGGAATTAGTGATGGGATTTCCGGTTCTTTTTAGAGAACCGGCTCTTTCGGTTCGGCTCACTAAAAAGAGCCGGCTCTTTCGGCTCCCAACCGGCTCTTCAGGTTGTTTTGTTGGTTTAATTAATTTATTATTAACAATAATATGAAATTATGCACAAAAGGAATTACTAATGTAAAAAAAGAAGTTTTATTTATATATGTTTCTGTATAAATATATACTGTGGCCCCTACAGATAAAGCACGTACAAACTCCAAAACACATTGCTGACCTTTCAAAACAGAGCTACCTAGATCACATCACACAATTGAAAGCATGTGTGTATTGTTTGTGTATTTATACACAAGCACTCATATATATTCAAATAATTAAAAAAAATGTTCATTTACCTGTTACTACCACACACCAAATCCGGTCGTACGTGTTTTGTCTTTAGGGGCCACCGTAAATATACTTTTATTTATTCACTCCACATAAAATGTAATAAATAAATCATAATACAAAAACCAACTATCTACATTTTAACTTTTAACTATTTAAATTTTCAGCTTTTTCCTTTTAAACAAATTAAAAGTGAAACAACACAAAACACTGCAAACCACAACACAATTAAATATAAATTAAAATATGTGGTGTTTGTTTCTGTCTGTTTCCTTTTTAAGACAAATGGCTCAAGGTCGCGATGCTGCGTATGCCACCGCATCAAAGGTGATGGTCGACAACCTGGCTCTCAGAGACGGGCAGGAGGGGATCCGCGCCTTCATAGAGAAACGCAAACCAGTGTGGAGCCATAAAGCAGAAAAAGCCCACGACTGACTGAGTTTTAGCAAATTATACAATGATCATGTGATTAATATTGACAGGAACACATGATTAGCACTCACTGGTGAGTTGAGTAATTACCACCAGCCTTCAGTGAATGTGTCGGCTGTGCTGTTTCATGTTCTCTGAGGATTTCCTCCTGTTCACCGTAGCTAAAGATGATGATGATCCATTGTGTGCCTTAAATGCTGCTGTGAGAGCAATGAGAAGGAAATACACTGTTGACTAAGATGGTGGATAAAAAAATTGACGTAATAGATAAATGCTGCTTTCTGTCCAATTTTATATGGATTAAATGAGGTTAAGAATGGAAAGAGAATCTTAATGTTGAGATGAGCTACATCTAAGCTCTGTTTGCTAGACTGTAAATCCTAAACAGAAGCTGAAGTTTGGATCTTTGAGCAAAATTACTTTTTTTTTTCAGATCCTAGTTTAATTAGTTCTGGATTTGTAATTAAGTATAAGATTATAAAAATTAATAGTCTTGACACAAAACTATAATATTATAATTCAATAAGCTTGTTGAAATACAACACTCTACTTCAATAGCTTATAGAGGTATGAAATGTTGCCAGTATTTCAGTAAAAAATTAATAACATAACTACAGCATAAATCTAAAAAATGAAGTATTTTTAGGGATTTTCTTTGTCCTGTTACACATAATCCTCACAATGACTGACGTTAGTCCATCACCTTTTATTGTGCCAGCTTTTTGTTAAGTGGTGTTTGCGTTAGTTTCTGTTGTTTTGGTTAAAAGTGTGCATTAAAATTAAAACTCTCATATGGATTTATTTACGCAAAATTTAAATCAAAGTGGTTAAAATGAAAACCTTGTGCACAAAATCAATGTGAGGCGTCATTGACACAGAGAGCAGAGCAAGACGTTATCAGAGTCCAGCTTCGCTCATCATTCTTGTTTTCTTTGCTGCTACGCACACAGCAAAATCAGCAGTCTTAAATTAGAAATGTCAAAATGCAACGACTCTATCAGAGTTTATAAAACACAGTTGTATTTTAAAAATTATAGCTGACAGAGGCGGTGGCTTACGACACCAACTACCTGCCATCTATAATCCAGTGCTGAGATCCCTTCCCAGACACCTTAACGCCTACTCACATCCTGGGCCATTTGACCTCAGGAAATCACATGACGGGGGGCTAGGTTTCACAAGGAGCTCATCCGAAACCTTGGCTGATTGTGACCTACACCCGTTTTCACACCTTGGCTCGTGTGATTAGGTAGAGGATAATTAGGGGGTCCATTGTCCGTCTTGGGGGGACACTCCACCATTTGACACTAGAACTGAAGAAGCTTCTCTGATGAGAGGTGAAACATCTTCAAGCATCTTAAAGAAGTCCAGACGCTTTTTCCCCAAGCTCCTTAGACTACGCTGACCTGGATGACTGAGAACCTTCACAAACAACAAGTTACAATCCAAAAAAAGGGAATTATATATTTCATATGCATTCTAATTCTGAGTTTATTTATCAATTAAATAGAGTAAAATATGCACACTTAAATGTATAAATAATGCTCTTTACGGCGTAATTTAGCCTGTAGTGTTAATCTCATATAACACTACCCAGTGTTGGTCAGTGTTAAATCCTGACTCAATTTAGAGTCAATTTAACTCTGGAATTTCAACTCTTGTGAAAGAGTAAATTTAACATGGTGAAAGAATGTCCGGAGTGTAGCCCTGTCCGAAATTATTCAGGTTTAGAGTATAAAGGAAAACGGGGGGAAAAGTTCATGGTTATAAAAGTGGTTAAAATATATAAAGTTGATAAAAGGTTTAAAAATCATATGCTTGGTTACCAAGGTACTTCATTTACAGTTGTTAGAGTTCAATGAATAAAAGGATTTCATGATTTAGAGTTAATTTATATGCTGTGTCCAAATTCAGGGAAGGGTTCTCCGAAGAATCCTACCTACGTGACGTAGGTAGGATTCTTTGAACAGCCGAGTAGGATGGGCTTGAGAAGCTGGCCTTCGTTCAAGTCTGCCCTTTATTCCACACATTTCTGGTCGTTCACACCACAGCACGAAAACTGAAAAATGGACCAATAAATGATGCTCAGTGTGTTGTGTACTGTTTTAATTTCCGAGGAGCTACAAAACCGGTATAAACGTCGCTGGTATGTTTGGTACCTTAGGCTCATCAGAGCCAGTCATATCGAGGTAAAATAATCTACCCTAAACTACACGCATTTAGGAATTACATAGCTAGTTTAACGGATAAGTCCTTATTTTTTTTTTTTTTTTTTACTTAGACCTGGTTTAATTCTGGTATAGAACCAGTCGAATATTTGTATATCCAACTGCAGCTGTCAGACCATAGCAGGGGTCACCAGCCTTTTTAAAACTGAGAGCTAGATAAAATTGTAAACAGCTTGGTTCATCTCCAAAAGTTGATTCTGTTCATCTGGACGTAGCGTTTTGTGGGAGAAACGTTTCGCCACTCATCCAAGTGACTTCTTCAGTTTCAGCTGACTGCAGGTTTCCCCAATCTTATAAACAGTGCATTTGCATAATGACTGAAACCAGCCCACTCAGGGAACAATGGGCTGGGAGGTCAGTTCCTTAATCATAATTATGCAAATTCTCATGACCATTGATCAACAACCACTGACCAAAACCCAGAGGGTTTACTTTCCTGGATAATTGAGAATGCATCAAGAAAGCTGGTTCATCTTTAGTTATCTGATAATAACAATTCTATCTTTATAAGCTGTCTTATCACAGGTTAATTTTTCAAAAATATTAATGATTTAAGAAAGGAAAGGGCTACATGTCAACATCCAACTCTTTATTTCTATTAATGTCTTACTTCGTTCCTACCTGATTGACATGTTTAGGAATTATGAGTGATTGGCACACTGTAGTGGTAAAAGTTGCTACCAATCAAATTAGGACATCGTAAAGTTAAAACAAAACACAA
The DNA here is from genome assembly GCF_000239375.1 of Pundamilia nyererei. Lineage (NCBI taxonomy): Eukaryota > Metazoa > Chordata > Actinopteri > Cichliformes > Cichlidae > Pundamilia > Pundamilia nyererei. The sequence continues at coordinate 371,010 of NW_005187692.1, read as the reverse complement.
CTGACTGTTTTATATTATATCTAATATATATTATGTAATATATATATGTGCCACCAGGGACTCCTTTAGGACCATCGCATTCAGTTTCAGAGTCCGTGTGTCCACGGTGTGCCAGATCACCCCCCAGGTAGCAACGACCATCTGGGACTGTCTAGTGGGCGACTTCATGGCTGTACCTTCAACTGAAGACTGGCGGTCCATCGCAGAGGGATTCCAGGAGCGCTGGAACTTCCCTCTCTGCTGTGGAGCTCTGGATGGGAAGCACGTCCAGATGAAGGCACCCCCCCAACTCAGGATCCATGTTCCACAAATACAAGGGAACTTTTTCAATTGTTCTCCTTGCAGTTGTGGATGCAGGGTATCGCTTCCGCGTCATTGATGTTGGGCGATATGGAAGGTATTCTGGCCAACTCCACCTTTGGTCAGGCTCTTTGGGCTGTGACTCTCCATCTGTCTCCTGACCAGCCTCTACCTGGTGGAGAAGACCGTGGAGCCCATCCCCATGTCTTTGTGGCTGATGAAGCGTTCCCGCTGCGGCGGGAGATCATGAGGCCTTTCCCTGGACGCCTCCTCCCATTAGAGAAGAGGATCTTCAACTATCGCCTCTCCAGGGCCCAGCTGGTAGTGGAGTGTGCCTTCGGTAACCTCTCCTCACAGTGGAGGTTGTATCAGCGTTACATGGAGCTCCGTCCTGAAGTTGCGGAGAAGTGTGTGAAGGCGACGTGTGTAGATGTTTTTTGTATTTTATAGTTTATTTATTACATTTCATGTGGAGTGAATAAATAAAAGTATATTTACGGTGGCCCCTAGAAACAAAGCACGTACAAACTCCAATCTTCTGTGTTACCTGGATTTACATCAGTGTAAGGGACTCAACAAAAAACAAAGTGTGCAGGTGTGTTTTTAATAACGTTACAGAAACTACAAAATGACAAATAAATACTTTAAAGTTACACTTCTTTCACCATCTAGGTCACCAGCAAGCCATTTAAGACAAGTGTCAGGGTTAATATTGGGTTCCCATGCACCTCTTTACCTAATTATCGGTTTATTAAATATTGACTGCATTTTTGTGCATTGCAAAATGAAACGCAGATGACAGAAAAGGTGAAAAAGTAAAAACTTGTAGTTTTAACAGGTTCTCGCTTTGGCAGCCAAAATTTTTTAGCCTTGTTCATCAGCGCACATGGCATTTTACAACGAACCGTCCACTGTTACAGAGATCTTCAGTGCCACTATCTTTATTGGGACGTCACACCAGGTGCTAATGTATGGAAACAGCCTGTCAGTGAAGCTGTGTGTGAAGGTGTGTATGTGTGTGTCTGTGTCAGAGTCATAAAATGACAGCTCTCCTCTGTCAAAGTCCAGCTGAAGTCTGATTCTCTTCGGGTTCCTCGTCACTTGCACGTCTGACCCCGGGTCTAATGGCGACAGTATTTTGTATTCACCACCACAGAACATCAGCCTCCACAATGCAGGCCAAATGACTCCTTTCCTCTGAAATGAGTCTGTTAACACTCCCAGCACGAAGGCCGTATTGTCCCCAACCTCCACCTCCCAGCTGTGAGAGCCCGAGTCAAAGCCCTCGGAGCTGACAACGGAGAAGAAGTGATCAATCTTCTCTGGATTGTCAGGAAGCTCCTGGGTTTGCTCTCCCTGCCTCACACTGGTCAGATCTTCAGACAGGATTACGCCTGGATGAGCAGTGTTTGGATCCAGGATCACAGGACAGTAGGAAACCATCTCCTTCATCTTGACCCACACATTGAAGCTTAGGTTGCCCACATGCTGGGCCACATCTACCTGTGCTCCCGAGGCGAGCTCTGGATCATCAGGAAGAGGTTGCTGCTGAACTCGTTCCACTGCAGCTCTGTAGTTCTGCAGAAATGAGACATTACCAGCTCTCAGCTCATTTTCTGTATCTTTAATGGTGCGGTAAAGTGCTGTTATCTCTCTGCTCAGAGCCCCAATCTTCTCCTTCATCACTTGACTCTTCTGCTCCTCTTCCTCCCTCAGTGCAACCAACCTGGCTGCCTCCTCCTCTTCTAGAAACTGGTGAAGCTTCTGGAAGTGCTCCTTAATGCTCCTCGCTGTGCTTTCAGCCTGAGCTCTAATATGCTCTGCGGTTTGATCACATTTCCCTTTAACCTCACGGATGGCCCTCATTTTCTTTTTCAGGGGTTTTAATGAATCCTCAAGTTTTTTCTTGTGGTCCTGAGATGCTTCATCAACAGACTGGAAACGGTGGTTTCTGTGAGCTTCTTGATCTGTGCAGTATCTGCACAGTAGCAGCTGCTCATCCACACAGAAGATGCTGAGTTTCTCAGAGTGCAGACTGCAGACGGGCTCAGAGGCTCGCTCCTGTAAGAAAGCCTCACAACGCTTCTTCAGCTCAAAATAAACAGGTGGACACTCCTTTGAAGACTTCCTCTTGCAGACCGGACACCCCAAATCATTTTTGTTTGCCCAGTATTTCTGTAAACAGTCATTACAGAAGCTGTGCTTACATGACAGGATGACTGGATCTTTAAATATATCTTTGCAGACGGGACACGACAGATCTTCCTGTAATTTAGACGCCATGTTGCAGTTAGTTCCTCTCTATACTGTCAAGTTACTTTCACTTTCCTTACGAGCCTCCTAGCAGCAGGTACAGTACATTGCCAATGACAGTATTCACAGTATTCCCTGTGGTACTATTGCAGTCTTTCCTCACTGCGAAGTCTTGAATTTTGCGATAAAGTGTCGTCTTTCATCCGTGCATCCTCAGCAGAGAGAAAAACAAGTTGCTTCCTCATTTCAAAAGAGGGCAGGGCTTCCTGACCCTTCCTGTTACTGGCCAGATAGGAAATGGTTGAGTGGCAGTCAAAGAAGGAAGCTGAGGAGCTGAAGTCTGTATGTAGTATTTAATGTTTATGTGACACATAAATAGAGATTTTTGACATACATGTAAAAATACTATCAGATGATTTGTTTTTCTTCCAAAATATTTGTAAATTAAGATCTTTGGCTCAGTGGTTTGAGTTTTGGGGATCTTTAGGTTTTCTCTACTCTTGTATTTATTTTTATTATGGTTCTATATTTCGTATATCTTCTTGTTTTCATGCTTTCTTCAGGTTCGTTCTGTGTTTTGGGGATTTATGTTCCCATAGCTCCACAGCCTTGTGTTTATGTTTAACTTCTGTTTATGATTTTATTGAATCTGGGACTTTGGTTTCTTCACTGCTTTATGTTAATTATAAGTTTGTTGTCCATCTACTGCCTCTGTCTGGCCTCAGTATTAGTTATTTATTTTGATAGTCTCCTGTCTTGTGTGCTCTGGGTTTTCTTCTGCTTCTCTATCTCAGTCAGTTACGACACATGCTGCGTGCTCGGTCTCTTGCATTTAGATCAGACAATGAGATAGAGTACAAAGCTGCGAAGTATGGACTGAGGAAAGCCATTACAGCGGCTAAGAGGCAGTACAGAGAGAAGCTGGATGGCTTCTACTCATCGTTCTTTCCTCAGTCCCATCCTCTACACCCTGTACACCAATAGGGATAAAACCATACTGAAGTTCGCAGATGACAGTGATTGGTCGCATCACTGGAGGGGACGAAGCGGCTTATAGGAGAGAGGTGGCCGGTCTGGTGTCATGGTGTGGGGATAACAACCTCACCCTCAACACCGATAAGACAAAAGAGATGATAGTAGACACGAGGAAGGAGAGGAGGCCTCACCAGCTGCTGTTTATCCGGGAGAGTGAAGTAGAGAAGGTGAGCAGCTTTAGATACCAAGGCGTCTACATCACTGAGGACCTAACCTGGACGTTGACACCACACAGCTGGTCAAGAAGGCTCAGCAGCGACTGTATTTCCTGAGGAAGCTGAGGAAATTTGGTATGTCGGCCAAGATCCTAGAAGAAAAGCTGATCTTAATCAGTGTATAAACTGCATTAGTGAGTTTGTTATATATTTGTGAAAGACTGTCTAATTATGTAATCTTTTTTAATGGGTTTCTGCATTTGCTGCTCAGTGACAGACACCACCATGAATGAAACCACATTCATGTTTTGCATTTGCATCGTTTGCATACATAAGTATTTATTCTCAAACAACACAAAGACAATCATACATGAAAAATACACAAATCAGTACCATACGGTGAATGACTGCCATGACTTCTCATTAGTAGTGATTGTGAACTTAATTAGAAAATATTACTTAAGCAGTGCGTCTGCCCTTACAACAGCCAGGTGTTTTTGCGTACTGCTGTTGTGATAATATAGCATGCACGGTTTGGACAGATTATGGAAATGAACTGGAAACTGGAACCAAGCGGAACAAGCAGAGATACAGTGAAGGCAAACATGTCAGTAATGCTGATGCGACAGCTGGTTGATTTCACATGAAACTATTTGTGGTCTCAAAACTGCCAACAGAGGATTGAGCTGATGGTGAAGGATAAAGAAGGACTCTGAATGAATCACAACACCTTTGCAGTAAACAGTAAAAGTGAACACATCCCAGTCTTTTCCCCCTCTGCACAGTGCACACCATGGCTACAGTAAATCTACTTCAAAGCTGGAATAATCTTTTATTTTCACGAGACATTAACATGCTGATTTTTAAAATAAACCATTAAGGTACAAAAGGTTCAATGCAACCTCTCGTTTGTCCAGAGTGAAATCTTCAGATTGCTTTCTCTGTCTGCGGATCATTACAATAAGTGGAACACATCAGCTGGGTCAGGGAGCGTCTCGTCTTCTGAGTGGAGAGAACTGGTGACTGAAGTTGAGACCAGGCAGGTCACACAGACAAACACAAAGGGTATTGTGTGTGTTTAAGAATATACTATTGCTGCTATTCTGAGTATCTGATGTGCAGCATCATTGAGATAAAGGCATAGAATTGCTAGTTTAGGTTAACAAAGAAAACGGGGGGCAACGACAAGAAAGACGGATTTAGACAATCTGCATTCTTTCTAATGGCCAGCAGGGGGCAAATCCTTTGGTTTCAGAGAAAAGTCCAGCTGAACTGAAGTCTATAGAAGTGATCCTGACTTCATTAGTGAGCTTAGTGAACACTTTCCTGTTAATTAATAACTTTCAGAGCTTATACAATACAACATGACAGTCATTATATAAGTTAAGGACTGATTATGGTCACCGCATTGTCATGTCTCATCCACAGCTCTGTTTTACAGTGCACAGGCATTCAATGTATTTTTCTAAATGATAGGGGAAGACGAAACCTCTGCATCAGTGGTGCTGGTGTAACTTAAAACCAGAACAAGCAGGAAGATTATCTTCCTATGTGTAATCTGTGACTCTCTGAGCTTGTGTACTGATGCATCACAGAAGTGATGGTCAAACCAATACAGTCGTCTGCAAACTGCCTGATCCATGTTTTATCATCCTTATGGACTCTAATGAGGACCATAATGTACAGAAGGAACATAAAACTTATACAAGTGATTGAGTCCAAAAACCCAAAAGAAAAGTGTTTACTGACGTCAGTTTTAAGGCTTTAGCCAAGATCTGGGAGCCAGAGGAGTAGCCCCCTGATGGCCATGAGAAAGAATGCAGGCTAAAGCCACTTTTGAAAGTTTTAATTCAATTTTCAATTCAATTCAATTCAATTTTATTTATATAGCGCCAAATCACAACATAAGTCGCCTCAAGGCGCTATACCGTAGTGTTTCAGAATGAAAAGCGCTGTATGTCATTTAGAAATCAGTTTAAGCTCACACAACCAATTCTGCAGTTTCCATCCGTCTCTTATCTGTTTTAGTATCTGCTTTCTGGGTTTCTGTCAGCGCAGAGGAATGTTACTTTAACTGCTTAGAGATCACAAATGTAATCTGAACAGGACCCATTTTAAACCATGAACATAAACACAGGGAACATTAACAGTGAACGTGTCGAGACACAAGTCTAGTTATGCCAGTGAAAAGAAGAAGAATGAGTCCAATCAGAGAGACAGATGCACCAACACCCAGGATCTTCCTCCCCACCAGGAAGAGCAGTGGAGCCAGCAGACGGTAGGCCTCATGTCAGGTGACGGCGTTCAGGTTCTGGCCTCCATCGGTTGGGGTGAAGAACTGGACTTTAGGCACGGCGAGGCCTGAGTTGTTCCTGCGGAGACTCCCGCTGCTTCCTGCACCTTTGCGCATGGAGTTGTTGCGTCTCATGGAGTTGCGCTTCCTCAGTGAGTTCTGGTGCGAAAGCTCACTCTTCTGGAGGGTTTGGATTAAGATGGACGGCTTCTCGTCCAGTTCTCTGGCACTGCAGCATGGCGTCGCAACCTGCAGGAGGGACAAGAGAACATTTTGCGAACATCTCTTAAACCAAGTTCACCAGTGGGAAGAGACACTGACCCAAATCAATGTTTTGCTGTGATTGATGGTGATAATGAACAAAAGTCCACCAGGATCTTTTTTGTTTTAGCGTTTACCTTGACTGTGTTGCCAAATTTGGAGTAGTCGACAGAATACACGCCCTCCTCCTCTGTTACTATGGGAACGAAGCGGTGGCCCCACTGGATCTCCTCGGAGACGTAGGAAGTCCGTGCCTGCGTGGTTATGCCCGTCGTCTCCACTACTCCCTCCAGGATGACAATCACCTCCAGGTCGCTGCACTGCAGCTCCATGGCTGACAGGTCGTACAGCGGGCTGAGGGCAGAGTGGGGGGAGTCCAGGTTTAAATATCAGAGTATGTCAGAGTATGTGCAGGTGATACATGGTTTCTGTTTTAGTTGTTTATTTAAACTTTAAGTCTGTGTTTGTCCAGCAGGTGGCGGTAGGGCATAAACGAGTCTCATCTTGTTATCTCACACTCTTACACTGTTACTTTTATGAGTTTTCTTTTTCCAGTGATTAACTTTTAAAAAGAACTAAAGGTAAAACAATTACTTTGGATTATTTTTAAAGCAAAAGCAGCCAAATGCCAATATTCTCTCCTCTCTGCCATTTTCTGTTAATCATAAATCAGCCGAGGGGCTTTCTGGTTGATAACACATCACATATTATCTGTTTGTGTGGACTGTGGAGAGCGCAAAGTGGGGTTCAGTCAGGTGTAATAAAGCCACAGCCTCCGTGATGTGTTTCTGGACCTGTTTTTGTCGATGATGTGGCAGATGATGAGCGGGGCGAGGAGGAACAGGCTGTTGCTGCCCACAGCGCTCTCTGTCTGCACGTCGATCTGATGGATGGGGATCACCTCCCCCTCTGGTGTGGTTGTCTTCCTCACAACCTGCAAGCAGACGAAGTGTAGTCCTAATTAACTAACAGCTCGATTAAACCTGAGAAAAAATTTGCTTTTGAGTGAATTCTGAAGTAATTAAAAACCAACCACATTGTTAGACATATTAGACTTCATATGTAGTTGATATCACCCAGGGCCTGATCCTGTTCAAGCCAAGTCCTTCAAATAAATCTTGGTACAACCTCAATTCATAACTCTACTCAGCTGTTCTCACCAATCTGCAAAATGTTGCATATACAAATTGTGGAACAATTTCAGAAGAAAAAGGTGAATAATTAGAATATTTATTTTTCTATGTGCAGTAAATAAAATCAAAAGATTCAGAGAATTTGGAGAAATCTCTGCGTGAGGAATGAGGCTGAGAATCAGTGCTGGATGCCCGGCACATTGCATTAATGCATGGGCTCTGGTCTGCTGAGCAACTAAAATCCTCCATCAGACTAGAATCAGACATCATTCCTGTCCCGAAGGTCTAGCAGTTTCTCCCCAGATGATCCCAGATGTTTACAGACTGTAGTTAAAAGAAGACAGTCTTTTCCAACTTTTTTGAGACATCCTATCAAATTAAAAATGAGCTCATATTTCTCTTATATTTTAAAATGCCACATTTGGTAAGTTTAAACACTTTCCGTGTCCACTGTGAATAAAATATGGATTTATCAGATTTGTGCACTTCACATAGCATCCCAATATATTTGAAAGTGGGTCTGTAGATATTTGGGTGAGATAGCGACATCGAGGTAAATAGAGTCAAGCTGAAGATTTCTCCTCTTGCCCCTGTGTCATTATATTTTTACTCCAGCCCCTTATTTGAGCTTTCCTTCTTACTAAGCTACTTGTTGCTTTATTTTGGTAGATACTTCAGTGATTAGAGAGGTGGGGTATCATCTGAAGTGAAGAAAAGTACCCGGCTGATCATTTCTGCATTTTTGTAGTGAGTGATTACTAAAGTTGTGTTACATGAATAAATGTGGGTAACTTTCTTAGACTGGAGGTGCTCACGGAGATAAAACTGCCACAACAGCTCGACCAACAGATGAAAACTTAATCTGGTTAAAACGTCTTTCACATGTCGGTTCTTTATTCATTGAAAGAATAAAAAAAAAGTCGCACTTCAGTTTGTAATAGATGCAACAACTCTGATCAACAAGAAAAAAACACTCATGTAATAAAAGTTTTTCTTGTGTTTTCAATAATTCATTTTGATGTTCTGATGGTTTATTTGTTGAACTTTTGTCTTGTTGTTACCTGGAAAGAACTTACGGACCAAAAGTAGATCAGGAAAGGAGGAATAACATTTAATAATACACATTTTTAAACCCACGTTTGAGTTGCTCCGTATCTTTTAAAAATGTGAATATTTCACTGAAACTTTAAACAGAATTATTAGAACTGATCCCAAAGATCATTTTTAAAACGCATTATCTTTTGGCTAAAGACTCAAACTAAAGACCCACCTGTGACTCTGAAATTTCTATTTCAGTTAACTGAACAAAAACACAAAGTATTTATTGTAAAAAGATCTCTTGCAATACGTTCTAGGCCCACTAGGGGGCCGTGGCCCACACTGTGATTGGTAAGGGGAAGATTTGGGAGAGGTCTCATTTATATGTCTTAAATCTTTGGATTGTGGTGCAGTGCTGTTTTCTCTTTTGTTTTTATTGTTTAGTTATGATTTGTATTTATTTTACTTTGTGTGTTTCTTCTGATTTTTCATCTTTATTTCTATGTACATTTTAAAATGAGTATGTGCAAAGCTATATAGGCGTATTTGCAAAGTTTACACTTTCTATTAAAAAAAGTGGCAGCTGACATTTTAGAGCAGCAATTAGCTGGAAAATGTCTCAGATTCATGTAGAAAAACACAAAAACATATGTTGAGCGAGTTTGATTTTACTGGTGGTTAAAACGAGAGGCTCACCTGTAACCTGACGGTCGCTCCAATGATCATGCTCTTCCTCAGATCCCCGATACGAATCATGAAGCACAGCCGGTTGTTCCGGACTGCGATCACGGCGTGGCGGCTGAAGATGAGCGTCTCTGCCCGACGGTTCGACTGAGCCGTCTTCATGAAGATACAGCCTGAGGAGGTAAAACTCGGCAAGGTTAACCTGAGCAGGTGCGTCTATGCACGCATCAGTACTTATAGGTCAGAATGGAACAAAGCACCGCAGTTCTTTTAACATGCCAAGAGTCAAAATGGCTTCACTGCCAGTGTTTGAGCACAAATGAAGATGTCATCTGAACCCTTTTTCTTCAAGTTAAAAATGAGTCCTGTAACCTATCTGACCCGAGAGTCAGAATCATACATAATTAAAAAGAGGGCAAAGGGTCAAGCACTGTAGAGCCAGGCTGCTTTAAACCCGCAGGTCAGAAATGTTTTATGTTTCTTTTCGTCTCTTTCAGGAGAAATTTCACTTCAAAATAACTCAAAGGTGCTAAATTTAAAGACATCCAAAGTGCTTTGCTTCTCAAACAAAAGAAAACACTTTATCAGATATAGTTTTCTGGTATACTTTGAGCCCAGACCACCACAGCCTACCTGAGCACTGTTGCTGACCATGATCATCTTTTTATAGCCACACCGCATCCATGCTTACAGCAGGAAAATGTTTCATGCCACAAAGTTCAAATCTTAAACTGGTTTCTTTGACATGACACTGTGTGATGCTGTCATGTAAACATGAAGCAAAAGTCTCAGAGAAATGTTTCCAGCAGCTTGTGACTCTGTGCATGAAGAATTAAAGCAGCCCTGAAGTATAAACAGCATCCAAGGTGACAAAAACTGAGCGAGGTTGATATTTCTGTCTTATTTTAACCATCGATTTTCTGCTGATCCTTTTAGGTTTGAGGTAAACATTTCGTGCACCTTACCCAACATCACAGCATTGATGATGAGTCCCACAATGTTCTGCAGGATGAGGACGGTGATGGCAGTGGGACACTGCTCCGTTATCACACGTTCTCCAAAGCCGATGGTCACCTGAACCTCGATGGAGAACAGGAAGGCTGATGTGAACGACCTGCAGAGGGGGAGACAAGTTAAATCAGATATTCTGGGGGATAAACTATTGTGAAATATTCCTCTGGTGCTGCTGGACCTATCGCTTCATGGTTGAAATGAGCTTCACTGTGAAAGAAACAATGTAAAACCAGAAAAAAGGTGAAATAATTATTTTAGTTCAGCTCAGTTCACTCTTTTTCATTGAGGAGCACTGCGACAGCGCCACCTGCCTTCCGCATCCTGAATCGCAACCAATTTCATGCACATTGGGCTTAGCCTCTAACATCCAGGTCTTCATGGCTGATCGGGGTTAGGGATGGGGTCACAACCACCAAGCGGTCAAAATGCATGTGAGATACTTGATGTGTAAGGTCATGTTTCAAATTCAAATTTTTATTCAGTTTGATTAAACATATTACTAAAATGCACCCTAACCTTGGATGTCATTTATTCACATACATGTTGGATGTTGAGAAGTTAACAGGAAGTAGAGTTGCGGTCTTCAGATCAGGTCTGGTCAAACCCTGTTACTCACGACATTTGCTCCCCAACTACTTTTCCACAAGACTAATTCGTAAAGCAAGAAATGATGACAAACATAGAAAAAAACAGAGCTGACCTCCAAAAATACTTTTGATGTAATATTCATGAAGGTCTTTTAATCACTGGTGCGTCAATATTGAAAAGCACGTGAACAAGTCGATGTCCTGCAGTTGAAATTCAGATAAGATAAAAGTGCAGACGCTTCATCAGCAAATTCAGAAGAGAAAAATTTTATGTGAAAAGGTTATGATGATTATGATTATGAGATTTAGGGAGTGTGAAAATAAAGCAGTATTTCAATGGAAGATGGAACCGCCACCTCAAGTGGTTCCCGACAATGGATTCTGATCATTTCCAAGAAAGAAGCAAAAGCAAATTTCCTATTTGCCTTTCTGTCTTCTCCTTCCCTGTGGTAAGGATTCATGGGGGTGAGGGTGGATGCGCTAACATGGAAGTGCCAAAAAACTTTTCACCACATGCGATCTTTCTGCTTCTGCTCTTTTATTTGCCTGAAATAAACGCAGCAGAAGTTCTCTCATTCCCTCTTTTTTCTCTTCCACAGTTTAAAAATGGAGAATGTTGGCGAAGAGAAGAGGAGGCGGGTGGGAGCTGGGAGGTTTGGATCAAGTGCAGACGGAGACAGAAAGAATTTCGACAGAGCAAAACTTGACGAATTTACACCAAACACACTTTAACAACCTCGTTTTCTTGGAACAGGTTACATGAAAGCACTCAGGCTTTTCCTTACTTCAGATTTTTTACGCAGTCGGTCATGTTTTCACGCGTAGGGTCCAGGTCTCCGTGCGCAAATGCCACCAGCCACCAGCTCATGGCGAACAGCAGCCAGCTGCTGACGAATGTCGTGGTGAAGATGACCAGCGTGAAGCGCCATTTAAGGTCCACCAGCGTGGTGAAGACGTCCTGCAGGAATCTCCCCTGCTCGCGGATGTTCTTGTGCGCCAAGTTGCACGAGCCGTTTTTGGCGATAAAGCGCGCTTTGTTCACGCGGTCCCTGAACACCGGCTTGCGGGGCATCCGGGAGACGAGCCCCGGGAGACCGAACTCCTCCGGGATGATGCTTTTCCTCGCCAGCATCTTCTCGTCTGCTTTCCGCTCCCGATGGCAAAGAAAACAGTCCTCAGTGCGTCTTTACGCACGGACGCAGCATGCCCACCCTCAGGGAAACGCTCAAAGACGAACGAGCAGTTATAACTCCGTCGCCTTTCGGAGATGTTACGGACTGAAGGCAGCGCGCCGCCTCTGCTCTGAGCCTGTGAGGGCTGGGACGGTCTCCACTCTGCTGTTGACGCACTTCCAGAGTCAAGACCCGCTCGGATCAGAGCGCTGCTGCCTTCAGGCCCCCCTCAAAGGCAATGGGAAAGGGCAAAACCACCGAAACAGCCTGCTTTGGAAGGCCCTAGAATCTTTTTATCTTATAGGGTTTGTTTTTGTTTTGTTTTTTTTTTTACTTTTTTGGCAGTTTTTTAAGCACTAAAACAGATGTCTCTTAAGTTCGGTCATTGTTTAACCCACTTCATCAAGAATGTGCATAAAGGGCTAATTTAATGCATATAAATATCAAAGAAACATGGAAAACAGTGAAAAGAAAAGTCGTGAAATTTGGACCATTATTTGGCATTTTACAGAGGGGAGGAGCTACTCTTGTCTGTAATTGTAGCTCTTACTCAGGTTGGAGGCGGTAATCCTAACCCTACCTTCATTTAATGGAAGCCGAACAATCGGACCTGCAGGGAACTTTAGTTAGAGCTGGGCACAAAGTCAGCACTTTCCCTGCTAATCTACATCCATGAAACCAATCAAACTAGACTCAGTTGTCTTTAACTGTCTATAAAAACCTTTATATTTACCCGTCTTTTTTATCCAGTTTAAATTTGTCAAGCCACAGGTGTTCTCCAGGCAAGCTAAATGTTCCTATGGGACAACCCCATACAGCTATAGGATGGTTGAGAGGTGGGTGTCGGGTAAAGTAAGGGCAAGATTTCGATTGTGCCGCTATAATTCATGCAGGAATGACTCTTTGAGTTCAGGTAAAACAAAAACAAACATCAGCTGTTGATAAAAACCAGTGTCCAGTTTGACTGGTTTTGTGTTTCAATCTGTAAACACGTCTTTTAAAATGAACACAAAAGCTCAACAAGGAAAAGTTTATTAAGAACAACAAAAAAGAAAAAAAACCACCTGACGGCTCTCATTTTCATATATTTTCTGAAATGTGTGCAATTTCCTAGTGCATCTATTTGGATTTATTTTAGAAACAGTCATCAGGGGGCGCCATTTAGCAATTTATCACATCTAGTATTGAGGGTACCGTGACTCCTGGCCTGTGTCCTGAGGTAGGAAAGGTCAAGAGTTTACAGCCGTGAAAGCAGCCCAACAAAAACAAACAGCCTCACGTCACTCAAGAGCATTTTATTGTTATTACAAGTGTAAAAAAAGAAAGAAATCAGGCGCACATAATAATAGCAGTTTAATATATATATATATATATGTTTAAACCCTTGGCTATACAGGCTACTACATACAGAATGTACATACAGAAAAAAATGACCATCTCCAAACTGATCTATGAGGACGATGTCAGCATTTACGATGCTCTCTGTTAACAGTCAACTTCATGAAAGCAAGTAAAGCTCTCTGCATAGCTCCGACAATGAGTTACATGCAGTTCCCTTACATTTCCACCCGTTCGCTGTTTTTATGTACTTGTTTGTTCCCAGAAACTAAAACACACGTGAAAACTGTTCGAAAAGAGACATTCTTTGAGTGAAAAAACCTGTGCAAAGTGTAACGTGGAAAAATGGCACCACTGCTTTTTTGCTCTCGGTGTAAAATGTCAGCTTCGAAGACAAAAAGTGATTTGGGGTGTGAGAGGATGAGTTTACAAGGCAGCCGTGTGCAGGTTCAGAACAGGAGCAGCATGGAAGCACAGCGAGGAAAACAAAGGATTTATGAGTGTGACGGTGGCCAAGAGCATAAAAAGTGCTACTGAACGAGGATCAAAGAACAGGAAGAGCACTCGATCGCTAACAGAGGAGACGGACGAGGACTTGGAAGAACTGCAGGGACAACAACAAAGACATTCAGTGTTACAGTTAAAGCTGTCAGGGGAAAGAAAAGTGCAGGCGAAGCTTGTGATCACCAAGTGTGACGGTAAACCTCACGTGTCATCTCGTTGTGTTATATTAAAACAACTTGTAAAATGAGAGAAACCACAAAGTTCAAAAGCTTAAGTGACAACTTCTTGAGATGAAACATGTAAGATATTTAAACAAGAAAAGGCGGAAAAATCATGTTTGGCATTCAACACTGTACAGTACAAAGTTTCACATTTTAGTCCAAAAGCAAAGTAAGTCTAATGAATATACAATAATATAAAGGGACAATAGCACCGCTCCCAGAGAGGTTAGAAAAGATATTCCAAAGAAATGCACTGAATGCTGAGCTGTAACTACACATTGTTGTGCACTGAAAATATCACCCAAAAGCTGAGACCTTGGCTCACGAGTATGATTTATTATCACTTAATTTGAGACCCGTAAGTGTTGGTCAGTCATTTTTATGTTTGAGAGCACAGGAGCGGCAGCGCAAATGGATTCACTGTGATGGCAATGAGCTGGTTTCCTTTGGGTAACATTTATATTTAAGACATTTTATATATTCAAAAAGCCTGCCTATTAATTAAATAGCCATTCATTGATATGCATGTTGCGTGTGTTTTTAACTACAGAAAGGGACGACTTCTGCTGTTTATATATGAAAACTTGCATTGTAGTGACAGTGACAAGGAATCTTGACTATCTCTATTATTTGAAACCAACAGAAGCAAGAACCATCACTAAATTGCTTATTAAATCTCAAAATGATTAAAAACACAACAGTTCCCAAGCACATTATGAAGCGGTTCCATTTCCTGTCCCACTGCACAGTGAACACTGTCAGGCACGTTTCTGTGGCATTTTTCTATTATTGTACATTATCTTGTGATGATGAGAAGTTTTCTTTTATCTGGGAGATAACAGTCATAATTATGAGATACTGTCTCCCAAATATTTTTCTTTCAATGCAAAAGAAAGGACTCTGGCATCTCTGCTGTGTGTTTGATTCTTTGTCCACAAAACCCTCCAAGAGCATCAGAAGTCGGGCAGGTAAACTTGGCTCACAGGTACATCTCCGGCCCCCAAAGGTTCTTATCTATGTCAGATATTGTGATGCCATTACATTGCCTAGCAACCACCTATCAATGGACTAAAATAACATTTACACATGTACAACAGCTCACAACATCATCCTACAGTTTAAATTTCAGGAGACCTGATCCACACAAGTTGAATTATACATGCCGAGCGAGAAACCATCAATAAGCTTTTTTAGGATTTCAGTTAGCCAACATTACAACTTTTTTGTATAGATGAAAGAAATGATATATCAAATGTTCATTTTTCATTTTTTAAGGTGGCTTATGGTTATGAAGATGTATGTAAAATGCCTTCATAACTCTCCATGCAGAGACAAAGTGTCTACCTCTAACAGGATTTCCAGCAGAAAATGAACTCTCCTAGTTTAATGGACACTTTAAACAAAGCTCCATGAAAACATTAAATCTAAATCTACTACACAATGCATTGCACAGAAAACAAAAAGTGTTAGCTAGGACTTCCGAGGAGAATCCAATCAGTCTGATAAAAACAGTGAGTGTGTTAAAGTTTCATTATTTAAAAATAAAAATATATAAAAACATGTTGATATCAGCCCATCAAAGAGATGGAGCAGTTCCCATATGCAAAAGCTCTTTTTTTTTTACTATATGGACTCCTCTTTATGTTCACCTTGTGAATGCTAAATTTCACTCTCTAAAATTCACTCTCTCCTATGGGCTCTAATTTGGTTTCATCTGATTTATTACCAATGTTGCATTATTAATGTGCAAAATAGAGATTGATGTAGCTCTAAATTTCAGCCCCTAGAACTGATTATTAAGTTACTGCAAGTTACTGCTCTTCCTCAGTAAAAAAAAGAAAAGACATCACTGCCCTCTCAAACATCCATGAAGCATCTCTGGAGTTAACGGGAGGCATGCTGGGTATCTATTGTCCCCGAGGATAAAAAGTTCAGCAAAGCATGACCGCAGACAGACAGCAGGTTCACTGGCTGCAGGCCGAGCCGTGACACCTTACAGTGTTTGTACTAATGGAGGCATAGACGTACAACTGATAGAACAGGGAGGAAGGAGAAGTAGGCCAGAAGTAGAGTATCCAGCCTTCACTTGGGAAACTCCTGTTGGTATTTTGTGACGTCTCATTTTTGGCATCTCGTGAAAAATGTCAACACATGTTCAGTCAAAGAACGGCCACAACAATCAGCTGTGTTATTTATCATTATAAATGCATTCTTAAACTGGTTAATAAAACCATATGATTCCATCAGCTTTGTCATTTCTATCAGTGTTACCTCTATGGCAGAACTTAAGGTCAAAAAGTAGAGTAGAATACAAAAGGGTTGATTTAAAATCCTTCCACTGCGTTATTCAGAAAAATAATGGCCAAAGAGCCAACAGTCATTTTTAAAAAGGATTTTAAATACATTTAAAAATTCTTCCATCATTATTATTGCATAATACAGGTGCCAGTCAGTATAAACAGAGGTGGTGCATGATCTAAAAAGTAACAAATATTTTACACAAGATAATTAAAGTCTGTAAAAATTCTATTAATATGAAACAACACTTCTGTTCACTCTCCAACTATTAAATCTTTACATTTTACACATTTCACAGCCTCAACACCTGAAATAAAATCTCAAAGCCATAATTTATATTTAATAAACTGTATGTATTTCCTACTGTCTACAAATCCCATGAAAAGACCAACAAACATAGCCTCTGTCTTAATACTTTAACCTAAAAACCTTTCAAATCCATTTAAAACGGTGTAAAAAAAATGTGTTAAAAAGAGGTAACAGTGCATTTGTTAAGGCAGGTAATCCATATTGGGTGCTCTCAGAGAGATTTTATATAAATATGGTAGTTATAACAATAATGATGTCATGGCTTTAGCATTATCTTGACATTTTATGGAGCCAAAAGCTATCAGCTAGTGCTTATTAGCTTGGTTAGAAAAGTGCATCCACAAGTTTAATCAAACATAGAAAAATCTGCTCATCAGATCCAAAAGGTGCCAAAGCCATAAACATGGGTGAGATGTCTAGTTCTAGTTCTAGTATTGCCTAACTTTAAACATATATGCAATTTAAATGGGTCGTATAGTCCTAGACACCTATCATATGGCCAACTTTGATAGTTTGATTCTTGGCTCATTTAGTCTGCATGTCAAAAGTGAGCGAGATGCTGAACTCCAAGTTGCCCCTGATTCATTTGTTTTGTCAATAGAATTGAAGATTTGCATTGGAAATGTTGACTTGTCTTGGCAAGTTGTGTCTTACTGCCAAAACCAACACGTTTCAAAAGGAACAACTTTTACTTTGAAGGTGAACAGTCGTCATTTACCGTCTTCATCACATTCCTCACAGTTTCACTGCTGCACAACCTGCAACCGCAGCAATCTGATACAGACCAAAGCAACCACAGAGGTTTTCAGTGCAGCTCCGTGCTCCTCTTTCTGGCCGATTTTACCTAGCAACTGCAGGCAACCGATCTGAGATACACGTTTTTCATCAACATGTTCATTTCTTTTGTAAATTTAGACATTTTGACACAGGATCTGTGGAGATTTTTTCGAAGCCAGCATCAAGTGGCCACAACTGCAGTTTTTAAGACTTACTTTTTTGTATTTGTGGTTGCATTATTTAGTGTACATATTACATATTTTATAGTAGGTTTGGTCATTCGTGGGATTTACTGGCAATAAGAAATGAAATAACTTTGCTTTTTATCAGTTCTTTATTAACTATTAACTGTTCTCACTATTCTTAGTCTTAGAGCACAGGAAAGATATGCCTGGCTGCCCATTTTGATACTGTGAGCTTCACAAGCATCATATTTATTGCTTATTTTCTTGTTTAGATCTTGAGAAAAAGTTGGAAAAATAACTTTAGATTTTCTATGAGACAAGTGAGAAAATATATTCATTTGTAGTTTGCATTGGCCATTCATCACATATAAGATATATCTTTATTATTTCACTTTCCAGTCCAAATGCTAGTAATGTTGTGGTTTGTGTAATTGGGTTTTCTTAAATTCAAACAAAATAAAAACGGGATGAACCAACCGATGGACTCATTGATTAGCAAGCCTACCCAAAGCACCTTCTTTTAATTCCTGACTTCTTTAGTACGACTTCTTAAACCCACTGACTGACAGCTGACCCTGTCTCCATTTGGTGAGTGCACAGGGAAGCTTCTCCTCGTAGAAACAGTATGTTACTGGCTTCCCTGCAGTGGGGTATTCTCTCAGAGGGCTGTTCACCTCAACAAGAAAGTAATTCAGGTAAAAAAAATACAAAAACAAAAAAACCCAAGAAACTGAGCAGGTTGTCAGCCGTTGGGTCCCGCGTGTCCTACATGTCAGCTTTGACAAACGAAGCAAACATCCCGTCCTCCTGCTCCAAAAGCGTCTCAGGTTTGTCGTACTCCATGATGTTGCCTCGCTTCATCACAATGACCAGATCAGCTGTTAGGATGGTGTGGACACGGTGCTGGAGACACACAGGGACGACACAAAACACAAACATAATAAGTCTAAGTGAAATGTTTTGTTTTAAAAAAAATTATAATATGTTTTAAGCTAGTTTTGTTGGATCAAATGAAGGATTTGGTAAGAATTTTATAGACTGGTCAGCTGCTTTAAAAATTAAAATATGCGGACTCTTCACAGTTTTGGAGATGATGTTATTCTTTTTGGAAGAAATGTCCAAAGACCCATTTTATTGATACAGTCCAATTTTCCAGGAACCTGCTGAATGAGATGAATGTAAAGCATCTGAACCAGTCAGCTACTAAAAATACAAATTCAGGTTTAATTCTAACTGAATCCCTTCTCAATTTTTAGTTTGGAGGACAAACAATGTCACAACACTGAAGACTGTCGTCAAATTTGCACTGCATCCACAAGGAATATCTTTAAAAGAGCATGTAGTATTTTCTTGTACCAACCAGGCTGTCAGTGGCAGTAAAGCTTCAGCAGACCCAGAGTCAGACGTCAGCTGTGACTCAGCCAGGAAAAGAAACAGAAACAGGCAGGAAAATGGAAGAAAACAGGAGAGACCGAGAGTCGGCTGAGCCAAAGTGGTCTGTGTTGATCCGGGTCTACTTGTGAGTCCTCACTAGCACACTGAAGAGGCTCTCCTCCTGTGCTAGCAGGTTGGGACCAGAGTCACTTTCCACCAAGATCCCTGAGGAGAAGACCAACACCTGCTCGGCATCCAAGATAGAGGACACACGATGCTGGTGGCAGGACAAAGGGAGATGAAGGAGGACAACAGAAAATGTAGTAGATGTAGTAAAAAAGAAAAAGTGAGAAAACAAAAAAGAAAAGGAAGGAGGTGGGGGGGGGGGGGG
>NW_005187692.1:335572-351337 GCF_000239375.1 Pundamilia nyererei | reverse complement strand
GACAAGAGGACTGAATTTAAGTCACTAAATCCATGAGGAACTATGTGTTACAAACTGTTGATGTGTGGGAAAGGCCATTAATAAAAGGCACAGATAAAGGAAACATCTGTGGGGTAAATAATTTAATGATAGATGAACATAGAGCTCAGTGCAAAGAGAGCCACATGTCTGCATCTATCTGTACAAACCTCAGCTGACCTCAGCAGTTTGTTTGTTTTTTGCCTCATTAGTAACAACAACAGGATAAAAGACTGAAGGACTTACTGCGATTGTTACGACTGTTCTGTCTGCAAACGCCGTCATCACGACTTTCTGTAAGATGTTCTCCTGCAAGACAGAAAGACGAAACAGAGAATAGAAACCATATCGTCAGGTGAGGAAGTGGTGAGCTGCTGTAAACGTGATCCAAAGTAGAGCGAGGCTAAAATGGGGCTGTCGCGATGCAAACTGCTTTGCAACCCACCTCCAGTCCAGTTATATGTATTTCAAGCTGTTTATGATGTCATGTCTCTCTTTACTGATGCCTTAGAAATAACCTGTTTTAACTAAAATTCATTCATTCATTCATTCATTTTCTTTGCTTGCTTTGTTCATTTTTTGCTTCCTTCTCTAGTATTTTTGGGACAACTGGGGTTACATAAGTAAAATGAAACTGGCTGACGATAACATTTAATTACTATCCCACAAATATATCTCTATTAAGGAAAAAGCTTCTGTACATGATTGCACGAGATGCCATGAATAAGCACACACCGTAGCCATGTCTATAGATGCTGTGGCTTCATCCATGATGAAGATGCTGCTCTTTCTGACGAAAGCTCTAGCCAAACAGAAGAGCTGCCGCTGCCCAACGCTGAAGTTCTCTCCTCCTTCTGTCACGACAGCGTCTAAACACAAACACATCGATCAAGTACTCGACTTCAAAACCGACTTTTGGTGCAATAAGCTGCATTCTTTCTCGAGTTAAGTTTGCGCACCTAGTCCTCCAGGCAAAGCTTTCACCATGTTCTTGAGCTGAGCGATCTCTAGGGCCTCCCACAGTCGATCGTCAGTGCACATCTTCTCCGGATCAAGATTAAACCTGCAACAAGTAAACATCATTAACACAAAAAAAGCATATTTCTACCTCTCATGGACTGACCATAGATTTAATACACCACCTGCAGAGGCTGATAAAGACAGTGATGGACCCAAGACCAACAAAGACATCACAAATCACGAATGTGAACTGTTTCAGCAACTTTTACTGTCTTTTTTAGTCTTGGGCAGCCAGGAAGGAAAGTGAGTCCTTTAAATGAATAAAAATGCCAAAAACACATCGAATGACTGATCAGCACAACACTTGCACTTTATGCACTTTTGCTGCCATTTCTATAGAGAGTCTAATGTCATGAAAAGAAGAAAAAGAAGAAGAAACATTCGGGAACATGAATGGCTTGCTTGCTGGGCTAAGCTTTGCTTAATCCCTGTTGTGTTTAAATGAATTATATTTAATCTTATTTCATAGTGAGGACAACTGGCAGAAACTGATCCAAAGAATTCAGCCTCGGTCCAGTCAGTCTTTTGCCCAAATTACATCCAACATCATCCTCTTCTTTGGATGTTTCTGCCTTCTTTTCTGTTCTCTGTCAGGATGATCCCACACTGCTTGGGGATCTGGGAAGGCCGATCCATGACTGATAGTGTTCCACTGTGTGTTTTTCTATCCAGGTATTATTTTACCGCATTAAGAGTGTGTTTGGGATCGCTGTCACACTGAAAAAATAAAGCTTTTGCCAATCAGATGCTCCCAACACCACTGACCTGTAGTCGTGTTTCTTACAGATAATCCTTTCAGAAACTGCTCATCTGCTGCTTGACCTTCTAGTTCTTCTTCTGTCCCCAAATGTTTGAAAGACACATAGCACACCATGCCAAGATGAGAAAAATATCTATAAAAATATTTTATAGATTCAACTAAAGAAATGGCGCACGCGATGTGTTTTAGTGACAGGCTGTTAGTAACAAAGTGCCTAAACATAAATGTAAATTGGTTCTTTGCTAAGTTGTCTGGTATGTGTAGACACAGCACTGGTTCATCCCTTCAGTTAGGTGTCTTTTATGTTTCAATGACTAATTGTTCAGTCCAAAAAACCCCAAAATGTTTCTCTGAAAATGATCAGGTACAAGGACTGGATTCAAAATGAGTAAAAAAGCAGCCAATGGCTAAAGAAAATCTTTGGAAGACCTTCAGAAACACAATTTGTTATGTACATTCAGCTTCACCTTCCGCATTTTAATATCTTGCATGAATATACGGATGCACAAGCTGCCATAATGTTCCATATAACTCTCAAATGATCTTTTAGTCTTGCAGTAGACAGATCACATGTGTGTGCATTTTAAAATGTGATGAACAAAATGTGCATTTGGTGGACGCTACAGCTGATGGATCATTTCTTGGCTGCACTCTGAGCACAAAATATTCCAATTATCTAAACAGGACGAAGCAAAAATATTACTGACCTTTTCTAGATAGATGGAAAATGGAAATTTAACTTAAGACCCACTTAGTTAAATATGCCAAACAAGCAAAAGACGTCCTTGGATGACATCAGTGTTGTCAAAAGACCACAAAAGAAGTCATCCTTTTATGTCTAAATCTGGCTGAAAAGGATTTTTTTTCAGGCTGCTCATTACTTGGAGTAAATCTAATGTCAGCCATTCAGCAATAGCATAATGAGCAGTTTTCTGTTGATTATAACACCAAAAAATGATAAACTGGTACAGCAATCAAGCTGAAAACTGAGTTAAATTTGGCTCTAAAGTGAAGGTTAGTACTCGTCTACTCTTCATACTGCTTGTTTAAAAAAATTCAAAAACATCTTCATATTTTTATACATTCGATTGACAGCCACATAAATCATAAGTCAAGTTGACACTGTTGACACAAGTTGAATTGTCAGGCGCATGTCTTCATCAGGTTTTTGCAGAGTGGGCTGCAAGTTTGGAAGTTCGGGCCAAACAGGAAAAAGAAAGCAAACAAAGCGGTTTTAAATGATCATTGTTAAGATAAATAGAAGTCAAAGGCACTGAGTTCTAATGTTAAATAAGGAGAGATGAGGAGAGAAGGAGAAAATGGTAAAAAAGAAATAATTAAAAAGAAAGCTGTTCTGTTTATCCTTGTTTTGTGAGATGTTTATACTTAAATCTATGTTTATGAGCTTAATGCTCATAAACATAGATTTAAATAATGACATCGGCACATGTACAAGCAATCCCTGTGGGCCAAAAGCTCAATTTCAGGCATCTGTTTTTACTCTTGTCTCTGTATGCTGTTTTAGAGAGCTGACATCCCTAACATGGTCATCTTGGACATGGAAGCCACGCCCACCTCCTGGTTAAACCTTCTGCTTAAGAGGGGCAGCCAATAAAAAAGTTGCTGGGGTAAACTGAGGAACATAGGAACTAAAATCGCTCATTTCAGACCGAAAATGAACTGACAGCCAATAGAAGATTATTATTTGAAAATGTGAATCTAGTAGAGTCCTACAACAAAAATAAGGAGCGTGTAGATAAACAGAATAGGTCCTGTTTGCATTTAAGAAGGTTAAAGGGTTAATATAACAATTAATTCCATGTTTGTTTTAAAACTGTGGCATTTCAAATAATTATAAATAATGCATTCATTACTACTTCTGTGTGTGTGTGTGTGTGTGTGTGTGTGTGTGTGTGTGTGTGTGTGTGTGTGTGTGTGTGTGTGTGAGAGCTGAACTGTGTGAGAGCATCTATGATAACAGTGTGAAGCAGTCACTGCCGACCATTCACCTCAGGCTTACATTCACATAAACAAGAGCTGCTGAAAATGCCAAAACACAGACACACACTCACCGTCTCCCACTTTCACATACAATTATCTGGAGCAGCATATCTGTCCAAACAAACAGCACATGCACTTTGTCTTTTATAACAAACAGAGTAACTTTATCATCTGGTAACACAAACACACAGAGGCTGCGAGTGTGTACGCACAAAACGGCGCTGAGTCCTTCATCTCTCCAGCGACCTCCTCGGTACGTGACGTCTGTGACAAAAGTCAGATTAGGTCCTGGCCAGAGTTCCCACTGCGTTCTCAACCGCTAACCCCACAGCTGGGACTTTGTGTCGTCATGTGACAAACATCTTTCGGGACAGAACTCAGACTACGATTTGGCAAAGAGGGGTTTTTTTTTCTCTCTTTCTGGTTAAGAGTTCACAATGAGGCGAGTCCGGGTTTTCCAAATCTGACCGTGGTTAATCAAGCAGCGTGACACTCAGCTATGGAGGCTTAAAAGAGCCAGTGCTCTGACGACATGTTTAGATTCTGGTCCACTAACGTTTGTGGCAAACATCAGTGTTTCTGCATCAGACGAGAACAGGACACCTCCTAAACTGTCTGTGTAGATTTTTTTTTTAGTTTTTCAACTGTAATTTCAAGCCAGACAAACTCCTTCCACTGTTTCTGGTATCAATTTTCATCATCACAGTTTCTAAGAGTTGGACAAACATACCAGACGCGATATGCACTTGCTCTTGTGCATCTGCCGTGCATGCTGGATCAAATCTAGTGTGTCAAAACAGCCTGACTTAATTTCATCCTGGGCAAGTGGAGGCATGTGCACAGAGGTATATCTGGTGAGTGGAGCAGGTGCTGAGCCAAGGTTGTGTGGAAAAAACACAAATTCCTGACAGCACAATGGAGTGCACCACGGTTCGGTTGTTTCCAGTAAAAGTTCTCCCTCAAACTCTGGATGTTCCAGTTGACTTTACTGTGATGTCAAGCGTTCTGGTTTTTTAAACGGCAGGGCGATAGCCAGCAGTCACACGGTCCGATCTGCGGTAAACAGCAGAGCACACGGCTCACCTGGTCATAACTGGACTCCTAGGAACAAATTTGCAGGAAGCCATTTGGACGTAGACAAGAAATTTAAAGATTTGAATCTGGTATTTTTCTTTTATGGGCTGATTGAGGAAACTTTTTGATCATATCTAACGTTTCCCAAAATTATTCATCTAAATGCCCCCACATTAACAGGTTTATAGGAACAAGCAAGTATTAACCACAAACCCACAAAAAAACCACAAAAGACTACAGCGAGTACAAACAATGGACCATCATGGTCCCCGTGTAGTCTAGGTGTGGACCTGCCTCTCTGCTAGTGTATGAAATGAAGTGGTGGGTGTGGCTTCTAGAAGTCCTGGCCTGGCACACCTGCTACTCATCACCAATCAACGTCATATTTAAGCTGGGTCTCGAGCCTTGGGTGATGCCTGACTGTTCTCCCCCAGTACAGTTAGGATTGCTGAGGCTGTTTGTGCTGATCGTGCCTACTTTGCTCATACTCACTGTTTGATCTTCTCTCTGAGCTAGAAGCCAGACACCTGAAAGGCAAGTCAGACCCCCACCAAGCCCACCCAATTAAGTGTATTCATGTTTTGTTCTTTGAAAACTGAAGAGGAGAGGTGCTAATTTCGAGAGACAAACAGTTCGAATCCCTGCCCTAAAAAACAGGATTACTTACCTGACGTTCCTTATATTCCAGATGGAATTTATCACAGCTGGAATTAGCTGAAGACTGTTTAGTTTTTAACCCTTTGACTGTGTCATGTGCTTGAGTCCTGAGTGTGAACCCTAACATCCAGGACTAAAAAGCAAAGCCAACATAAAAATGTCTTAAATCTGGATTTTTTTTTATGGCCACAAGGGGGCGACTTTTGTGGCTGCCAAGAGGTTTGCACAGCTCTAAATCGGCTGACAGATTCCCAGATATTTCTCCCCAGATGCCACATTGGAGGTGGTCCTGAAGGTCATACACTCACTATTAATCATGTGGTTCATCACATGTGTGCTATTGATGTCAAGGAGTAAGTGGGGTTGGATTACCTGGGAAGAGATCTCAAGACTAGTGTTGCTGCTGCTGTTCAACAATAGATGTTCGCAGTGGACATAGATGGCCTCCTTTACTTGTCTCTGACACCATCTGTCTAGTCTGTCCAATATGTGAGTGCTGGCAGCCTCAAAAGAGTGACAATTTATCTTTTACATGCAGGTGCACAGCTTAGTCTCGTCCCAGTGGGGTTGGCTCTCCTAAATTGTGCCGTGCATTTGTGGAGTGTTGGTTTGGTTTCTGCATTTGGTTTGTCGAGTTTCTGTTTGGGTGATTAGTCCTTGTGATAAACCATTTCTGATGTGCATCGCAACATCAGTTTTTTGTGTATATAAGAAACTTTTTAGAGAACCAAACAACAGTCAAAGTTTCTGTTCACCTTTAGCAGATAACTACTGGTTCAAATCTTGGAGATTTGAATTAAAGCTCTGTAAACAAATCTTATTCAGATTTTGTTGATGTTAACCTTTGCTGTTACCTCTCTTTACCTTTTAGGTAACCGATTTGGAAGTACGGACCACAGAGAGCACAAATTATAGTTCTGATTGGTAACACAAGAATAAAATTATAAACAGCAATCTCTGGGAAGGAAAACATGGCGAGGAACCAGATCCTAAGGCTTTACATAATAAGTCTTCAAAAAGACTTTTTAAAAAAGGATATAGTCAAGTTCTCTGTAGGCATGTTAATCACGAGTGTTTACCTTATTGATCCACTAAATAAGACAGGGTCCTGGAGGATGATCGAGAGTCGAGACCTGAGAGTCTGTAGAGGAAGCTTACAGATGTCAATCCCATCTATGATGATCTTTCCTGCAAATAAGCAAAACACTGTGTTCACATTCCAGGTAGTTTTACAGCCACCAACACTCCTCTCATAACAGAAAAATAACAGTTAAATTATCCAGTACAGCTTTCTTCTGAACTTTCTATATCTACAGCTCATGAAGTTCATTTATAGTGGCACTTGAGGCGTCCTGTTCTCACTGCGACCTTCTCCTGAATACTACCAAAAAACACCCATTCTGCATCAGCTGCAGGAATAGAGTTCAAGCTGCTTTTCCTTCTGTTTAATCTGGAAATCTCACGGCTGCATTATAAGACAAATCACCAAAGCTTGGTGACATCACACCAGCAGGTGTGATGTCACTTTTCCCATGGGCCTCTCACCAGGAGGATGACATCAGCCAGTATAAACTAACTGTTAAGCATCAGTTCACTTAATCAAGTACAATTTATTTTAATCTTTATTTATATTTTTGGCAGCCAGAGTTGGCACCTCGTTTTATGCCACAGTGAAATATAGATGCATTTTGCTAATCAACTAATAGTTAATAACTCATGTTTACCCATCGGCTCAAACATTGTAGTTTCTGTCTTACAAAAATGACATAATTAAAAATCAGTAGACCAGCTGATGTCTCTTACTCAATATTTTATGTTAAAGATGCACTATGGAAAAACGTTGCTGCACAACCGCAGCACGGAAAAATGATTGGGATGTTTACAGTGAATGTGCAACGTTGTTGCTTTGAAATGGCTGTTGAGGTCTGCAGCCATCAGTCAGTTACCATCTTTAAACTGACTTGGCTGCATCAAGGCGGTGATAAAGCAGTAATAAATCAGTCAGTGTGCCATCAGTTCCCCATCAGCGTGCAAGCAAATCAAGTCAAGTTAGCAATCTGTGATAAATCATCAAAAATTGCAAACCTGTTGCTGTCGACGTAAACAGAAATTCAACTGAACTACAAACAACCAGAGTTGGGTCAGAACCTCATAGATTGGAAATTTCTTTGCATATGGTGACGTAGTTGTGGTAAGCTGGAGATTTTAATTGCAAAATGACACAGGTGCTCAGAAACCTTGTTTTTATAAAGGAACATAACCAGAATGGAAACCAGCTGAGTCCCCGATTGCAGAGAAACGTGTCACGGAGGATTTGCACTCATCAGCACAAACTTGTATAGGTTTGCTTTAATTAAACCACCTTTTCTCCTAAAGCTCTTTCATGTGGACACGATGAACGACCCTGAACAAATGTTTTTGTTCAGCTGAACACAATGTTTTATTTTCAGGGTGATGAAATCAAGAATGTTCTGTACAGCTCACTCAGAAGAGCAATCACCAGGAAGGTGCTCTGCTTTTATTTCACTGCTTTATAAGGAAATGTTGCTGACACAATGGTCTTAAATTTACAGTTAAATGAACTGTCTTCCCAGCTGTGTGTGTGAGTGCATGGAAAAAGTGACTGTGTAATCTCACCCCTGTCTGAATAATCTGTCTAGGAGCAGCCGTCATCAGCCAGAGTGAAAACAGAGTGGTACGATTACGACTTGCTTTCAAAATGCAGTAACTAAAACAGACGGCTTTAGGACTTTATTTCTGCCCTCTTGAAGGAACATGTCTAGAGCCTGGAAACGAGTGCAGGAGAATGGGTCGAGCCTTTTTGTTATGTCCTTATGCTAGTTCTTTGATACAAGAGTGTACTTCAGGTTCTCTTAGAGTAAAACAAGGCACGCGAAGAACAAAAAGGCCTTCAGATTTGCACTTAGCAGGACTCGCACGAGTGTTTAAAAAGAGCTGAATAAATATTTCCTCCAACATATACATAGTACTGCAGTAGTGGCTGATGACTGAACACCTTTTAAAGGAATAATTTACAATAAGAAGTGCTTTAGTTCTAACAAAACACACTGCAATATCTATCGTCATTTTGTCTCTGGGACTCAGTCACCTTAAATACTTTTATTACTGCTCACTCTGACAGATCATTTATAGCATATTGGATTTATAAAAGTAACTCTATTAAGCTTGTTCAAGTCGTATTTGGGTCTATAAATATCATGGACAGCTTGAATCCACATAACAAGCATCTCAGATTCAGGAGGAGCAATCCAGCTTCGGTTCTAGTTGTGGAACAGTGGAACAGCTCTTTACTGTCAGGAAACTTCTGGAGCAGTCATGAAGTTTGACAGTCTAGTCTACATGTGTCTGGTATACTCCTGCAGTACTGTGTACCACAGTGTTGTTACGAGCCATCAGGTCATATAACCAAAATCATGTCTCCTTCCTCTCTCCCACACAAAGTCAAGCATGCTTTTTGGTATCTGGTATTGGTGCTGGTATTCACCAGGGTTTCCCTTGGTCCCCGATCCTACCTGTGATATTCAGGACACTGTTAGTATCAGCTTGGAGCCCATTGTGTTCTCAGAACTGCCTTAATTTCTCGTGGCACAAATTCAACCAGGTGCTGCATTCCTCAGAGCTGCTACAGATTTATCAGCTGCTCATCCATAATGTGAATCTCCTGTTTCTCCACATCCCAGAGGTGGCTACTGGACTGAGATCTGGTCACTGTGAAGGCCATTAGAGTACAACTGATTTCAGCTTTGTGACCTGGGGCATTATCCTACTGAAGCAGCAACAATACTCAGGTGGGCTGTGGTGTTTAAATGCCATTCACTTGGTACTAAGAAACCCCCACACCATTACACCACCAGCAGCCTAAACCATCAATACAGGACAAGACAGAGCCACACTTTCATGCCATTTACACCCATTTTGATCCTATCATCTGAATGTCACAGCAGACAACTTTGTTCCAATCTTGTGTTGTCCAGTTTTTGCACAAATTGTGTAAAGTGTAGCTTCAAAGACTGATTACCAACATGTTAGAATCAATCTCAGACACGGAGCAATACATCTCTTTGCAGCAGGGTTCTCCACTCATCTGCTTACCAGTTGGCTGTATTCTGGATATTTTCCCATATAAGAAGCAAAGCTGGAGAGGCAGCAGTGACATCACTATCTGTGGAAGAAGTCCTGTTTCAGATCTATGAGGTTCTGACTGGAGCCTGAATCTAAGTAGTGAATGTGACTTTCTGTTTACATAGACAGCAACAGATTTTCCCTCATTTCTAAAAGTCGATTTATTCTGACAAAGAAACTCCATGAAAGTGCCAATTTGAAATCAGTCTGACTCAGTCTGACGAGTGGTTACAGACCTGATCTTCATCTTCAAAGACAACAAGATCTAGATCAATTCTAGCGAGAAATAAAAGATACTCCACACTTCTGCATCCTAAAGAAAGTGTTGCATTATTTATTCTAAGTGGGACCACAGTGTACAAAATAAACATAAAAAACTGAGCAGCTGAGAGCAAAATCTCTTTTATGCAATCACCGAAGCTGCCCCTGCTGGCCATTAGGAAGACTGCAAGATTCAGAGGCAACGGCTTCTTTTCTGAGACTAAATCCATCTTTTATAAACAGTCTCACAACAGCTTTCCATCAACCAAAGAAGAAAAAGAAATAAAGAAAGAAGGGCAGAAGGGGATGTGGAAATCATGAATCCACTCAAAACCTCACGAAAAAGTAATTAAATCTCACATAATAGTTTAATTTTACTCTTGAAAGTCTGTAAACCCTCCTGTCAGGAACATCTTTTGAAGGGCAAGTTTTTTATTTTGTAAGTGACTTAGAGGAAACTGGAAACCAAAAACGGGGACCATAACAGCGTGATTGTTTTTGCCTTTTGGGTCAAGTAGAACCTTGGGTCAAGAGCTACTCACAGAAACAACCCCGAGGGA
Organism: Pundamilia nyererei; assembly: GCF_000239375.1. Taxonomy (NCBI): domain Eukaryota; kingdom Metazoa; phylum Chordata; class Actinopteri; order Cichliformes; family Cichlidae; genus Pundamilia; species Pundamilia nyererei. The sequence goes on along the minus strand of NW_005187692.1, from coordinate 340,843 downwards.
AATCTTTCCGCAAAGTTTCCAAACAGAACACGATTATCTTAATGAGACATAAACATACCGAACCAGAGAAAAACAGGGAGGCTCCAGGGACAGGAAGCAAAGCTTGAAGATGAAAGAAGTGGAAAAAAACAACGTGCTCTCTCCTTGTGAGGAGAGCTAACAGCATGACAGGAGACTCACCCTCAAAAATATCCACCATGTTGAAAAAAGCCAACGACAGAGAAGACTTCCCGCTGCCTGTGCGGCCACAGATCCCCACCTGAGGAGAGAAAAACCAATAAGCTTCACTACGCTTGATGCTGCTGTGAGACATCAGACACCTGTGTGATAACAGGGTAGCAGCTACATGCTGTGCGTGGATGGAGCTTGGTGACCAAGTGTCATTTTACAGTTTATTAGAGGCATGTGGCTGTGAGTTCAAAGAAAGCTCCAGCAACATCACACTCCACACTTTAAAACAAAGTTCACCTTAGGAAAGGATCAGCGAGGCTACATAGGTCTGAATTACTAAGCACTCCAAAGCACATTTAATTATGTCCTTATAGGTATCCTACTGTACTGGAGGTGCGTTTTTATGTAACACAACCATTTGGATACGTAAGCACGTCTACTCTGAATAAAATACATGCCAAGCGTAGACTGTGTATAGAAGATGGATGTAGCAACTGCAAAATATTACCCACGGATTTTTGCACTCTGGTTTTTAAAACCTCTGTGTTTGGGGCTAGTTCGATTTTTATTTCATAGGCACATGTAGCCGTAGTTCAGAGGGAAGAGTGCTAAGCTAGTTAGCCAGTTCCATACATAAACTCTCAGGGTACAATGTACAGCAACGCATGTTTGCCTGTTATTCCTGAGAAACAGTAACAGGAGAATTTTACTTTGCACAGGAAAGTATGTGGTAATTTACTTAGTTTGCAACATGAACTAGATGTAGTTCACTAACCAAGCTTACTAATGTTTTAATAATAATAATAATAATAATAATAATAATAGATTGCATTTATATAGCGCTTTTCTAGGCACCCAAAGCGCTTTACAATTCCACTATTCATTCACTCTCACATTCACACACTGGTGGAGGCAGCTACAGCTGCCCTGGGGCAGACTGACAGAAGCGAGGCTGCCATATTGCACCACTGGCCCCTCTGGCCAGCACCAGTAGGCGGCAGGGTGAAGTGTCTTGCCCAAGGACACAACGACCAGGACAGAGAGAGCAGGGGGATCGAACCGGCAAACCTCCGGTTACAGATGAGCTTCGCAACCCCCTGAGCCATGATTGCCCCATTTTGTCTGTTTCTTACTCTAAAAAAAATCACAACTCAAATAGGTGTAACACGGACTCTCTCCACTTTTGGAGTTTTGGAGGAGGTGCTCAGAGTCTAACAACAGACTTTGAGGAAAATGAAAAGGAGTTGCTTTCCAACCAAGAATCATTCAGGGGTTTTAAACTGCTCTGGTCCTTCCAGTCATTACTGTGAGTAAATATTCTCTACCCCCTGAACTTCCCATTGGGCCTCTTGGGAAAATTTTCTCCTGTCTGTATGACACTGCTTTTTCATTGCAGTGTTAAGTGAGGCCCACGGTTCCTTGCAAACCTCTGTGACTCACTGCTCCTGTAGACATAACTTAAGAAAAGGTATGCTGCATAACATGGTCATGTACGCCAGTGTCAGACCTCTGAGTGAAGAAGAACTCTGTAAAGTCCCTGTGGGCTGTCTTATATTAAGGGACAGGCACTTACAAATTGATGAAAATAAAATTGTATTGATGGTAGACTTAATGGGAGCTTTGCCTCCACACATCCAGCATTAACTGACTTTATTAACTTTAGGAAATCTAGTTCCACCATCCTACCAGGTGAAAACTCCTGAATGATTGAATGATTCCATTCTTCTCACAGAATCAGTATTTACCTTCTGGCCTGGTTTGATGTATGCGTTTACGTGTTTGAGCACCGGTTTGAGCATTGGGTCGTAGCGCACACACAGGCCCTGGATCTTTATCTCACCGTCCTGGGGCCAGTTCTCAGGGACCTGAGAGGCATCTGTAGGGAGAGACACAGAAGGTGGTTTATTCCTCTCTTTTTTTAAAACCTTAATTCTTACTCACTCTCAGACCCTTCAGACCAGAAAACAGCTCTTGAAGTTTAAGAACACCACAACAAAAAGCAGACCTCTTACAGCTGCTACTGTCTATGTTACAGTCCTGGATGGTGTAGACAGGAGCTATAGACCATGTCATAACACCACAGATAGGAGACTTTGCCCATAGATGGGACTGGGTGTGCTCAGGATGGTATGGGTGAAAGCCAGTGGACCTTTTACTGAAATTCTGATTATATGCCACAGGATTTTACTGCTAAGTATCCTGCAGTTTTTGAACGATTCAGACTCTATCCAGTACTCTATCTGATAATGACACTAATTTTTGCCTCAAGTTGTAGCTTTTTGAGGCTTCAGAACTCAGTTGGCATCAGTCTCTGTAAGCATTGGTAAACTATAACAATTCCTTTAAAACTCGATTTGTGTTTGTTTCTTTGGATAAGGTTTCTGTTATTGTTAGTATGTAGTTTTCTTTTCACACAGTTGTTGGCAATTTCCTATTTTATCCATTGTCTATGGTTTATTTTCCAGATTTCAGTTCTTAGCTTCAGTTACTGTTGACTTTAGGATTGTGTGTAGTTCCCCTTTGTGTTTCCATTCTGTTCCTTTTTCTGTCTCATCTATTTTTCTTCCTTATATCTGTCTAGTTTCTTTAGTTTCTTTAGTTACTTCCTGTCTTTACTTTGAAAGTTCAGTTTTCCCTTGTGAGGAGTGTTTCGTCCTTTCTCTACACTCACAGATTCATTGATTGTCTTCAACTGTGTTTTGGTTCCCGCCTGTTTCCTCTTTCAGAAAGCACTTATGATGCTTTCACACCTGCTGTGTTTAGTCCATTTAAATTGAATTCTAGTTATTTTTCCTCGATGGTGCAGTTCATTTGTGCAGATGTGAACACAGTAATCGCACTCAGGTGTAAAACAACCCCACTAAGATCCTTTGTAGGAAGGATCTTAGTGGGGTTGGTGAAAAACCAATCATCTATGATGTAAACGTGATCCGACCTCGATCTGAACCAACTAAGAGGTGCACACTGCAGGTCTAAGCTAAAAAAACAAACAAACTTCCCTTTGCCTCGTATGCTTTGAATTCTGGGATGTGGAAAGGTAGTATAAATGTGCAAAAGTCAGTATGGACTAGCAACTAGGTGAAATGAATGTGAATTCTCGATGTTCTCCAATAATCCTGATCATAGCACCTTATTCCCATATTTACTTTTGTTGCCCACGTCTGCACATCTGGCCAATAAGCGGACTGAACATTCTCAAAGTTCACTTGAATTTTTTCTCTGCATGAAAAACAAACAAAATAAGCTATAAATTTATAAACTCATCGACTGATTCAGACAAGACTGAATGAACTGCAGGTATGAAATTGCCCTTAGGTGTAGAAGAAAGTGTTACAGAAGGACCAGTCCATTTACCGTACCTTCAGCTTGGGTTTCTCTGTGTTTTCTAAAGAAGTATTCCTACTGTTTCCTGGATGCTTTGCTCTCTGCTAATTCTTACATTATAGAACTTTGTTATTTAATCAGCCTCAGATGCTCATCTTATGTTCAGTTTTTGCATTTGCATTTGAGTCCACAACCCTGAACACACAGTGGTTCATGACAGGAACACGATCCCTGGGCAGAGATGTGTATAATCACCCGCAGAGGGCAATCACAGCCAGAGTGACTGCGCCTCAGGTTTTGTTTTTTGTTCTTTTACACGTCTTTGCTATAATATTGTAGCCAAATTTCATTTGCTTATTTACAACTGATTATTAATTCATTTTGATCACTTTTGCACATGTTTGTTACAATTCTTTCCTCCCTGGTGTTTTTATGCTCCGTTATTTAGCCTCTGTCTCTTTCACATCTCATTTTGTTGTTGGTGCTACATATGCACTAAAACAGGGGCAAGCTGACTTTTTGGGCCATGGCTGCGTGTTCCAGTAGTGCTACTAATGCACTGAGGAAAAGGTCAAGAGGCTCTGGGGGGCTAACAGCTAACCTCTGTATTCCAACATGCTCACAATTAATATGGTAGCATGTTACAGTTTAGAAGATGTAGTTCTGATCAAGTTTACTTTGCTGTGTTAGCGTGCTGTTTGTTTTGGTCATAAACCAAGGGGACTGTTTTAACTGAAACAAAAAGATGAAGAAAAAAAACGCTCTCCATCCTGAGTTACAGTAAACAATAAAACCGCTGCTGGGCAATTATTCATATTTTAATATCAGTTATGATTTTGGCCTCCAACAGTCAACTAAAGAAAATAAAGAAAATATTTGCGTGTTAGCAGTCCTATGAGATGCTACAAAAAAGCTGAGTCTGCGTCTTGCATTGATCATATTACTGCACTGAAAGGTAAGGATTTCATAGTCCTGCTTTTAGCTTACTCCTCCTTTATCCTCCTTTATCAGTTTGCTGGAAGCTTCCATGATGTCAGTGAGGACTTTGGTTTTGTGGGTCATTTACTGTAAGAAAAAGACTTCAGTGGAAAACTCAATCAGATGGATGATGCTCATATGAGAGACAGAGAGACAGAGAGCCAGTTCTTAACTGGACTTTCCTTTGTTTCAGTTTTTTTTTTGTTTAAATTTGAGATAAAGTATTTTCTCGTTCCATCGTGCCTCCTTTTTTATCCCTTCACTTTCTATCCATTCATCAAGCTCAGGAATTGTTTTTGTTATGTTTCCCAAAATACTGTAGCTGCTCTGCCTCGGAGAAATGTTCTTTGGCTGACCAGCGAAACATTTTCCCGTTTTGTACAACATGTAAAATAGTTTGGTTGGGTTTGGTTAGGTTTAATTTTGGCCTGGCTAGGCATTAGTACTCTCAGTGGTACTATGCTATTGATTGATTAAATAATGAAGTGTTCATGTTTTGTCATCTCTTCAACTGGGAAAAAAAGATGCCAGCAGCTTTTGCATTTCGCCATAGAAACAGTCCATAAACCCAAACACACAACTTCTGGAGTCATAAGCAAAAAAGATAAAACTATGAAAAAGGTTTTACACACATACACTCACTGAACACAGTGAACCTACTCACATCACATGCATACTGTACAGTCACAGTCCACTCCATTCCCTTGGCAAACAACCATACATAGATGTGTGTGTGTGTGTGTGTGTGTGTGTGTGTGTGTGTGTGTGTGTGTGTGTGTGTGTGTGTGTGTGTGTGTG
>NW_005187692.1:324262-335552 GCF_000239375.1 Pundamilia nyererei | reverse complement strand
GTGTGTGTGTGTGTGTCATGTGTAACATCAGATGTCTAAATGTGTTTACAAAGTCCACAGTTTGTGCCATTGCACTGCAGATGCAATTTTATCACACTTTTATATACTGATGCTGCTGGTGGAGATCTAAAGACATACTCCACCATGTTTAGGCCACATTTTTCCATCACAGCCGTCAAAGCTGAGCAGTAAATAGACACCAAAGGCCCAAAGGTTTGCTGGAGGAACTGTGGAAACCACATTGCAAACCACTCGCATGTTTACTGGGATTGTCTGGTTATTAAAGGCTGCTGGAGACGGATGTGGAGGGCACTGCAAGGCATTTTTGATTGTATAATTCCCCCACAAAGTAAGTTTATATATTTTAGGTCTATACCTCCAGAAAGGATGAAAAGAGGAGTAAGTTCTTAGAAAGACTCTGATTAAGAAGAGCTTATGATGAATACAGGGATGTAAATCACAATAAACATTTACAAAATGTTGCTATATCTGCTCCATCAGCCTAACACTGAGTTACCCATAGAGCCCTCGTAGTTCTCAGACTCTGTGCTGAGGAAGCTGTTGACCTTCTTCACAGCTGCCATCTGAACCTCGAGGTCTGCCAGGTTTCTCACAACCCAGTTCAGGTAGTTGGTGACCTGCACAGAGGCATTTTTGTAGCATGGAGATCAAATTTATACGTCAGCATCACTTTGAATGAATCTTTACACAGACTTATTACACAGCACAAATGATCCATTAAATAGTAATTAATATAATTTAAACTCGGCTTGTTTGTTCTGCCGCGTAACCCCGGGTCAATTTAGGTTTGAAAAACTTGCTTTTATAACACAGTAATTTAAATTAGTGTCTAACTACGAATGGAGGGCAACTCACTGACTGAATGAAGAGTAAAAAAAAGATAATAACTGTACATAAAAGAGAAAACGCACAGTGAGGGCGTAGGTAAGGCCCAGGCCCACCAGACCTCCGGGATGAAGCCCGTAATGGAAACTCCATATTGAAGCTGCCGCCGCTGCCAGTACAATCACTGCTCCAAGGTAGTCCTGCAGAGACATCAGGAAACAAAATATCACTAATACAACATATTCATAACAAATCCCAACCCGCAGCAAAAGCTTCAGATCTTCTCTCTCTCATATTTATATAACCAAACACTTTCTCCTCTTCTGAGTCCGATGAAAAGAGTTTCTCACCGTTCTGACCTCGAGCCAGCGGTTGGCAGCAGACAGAAACAAGTACGCTGTGTTGTTGGTGTCGGTCAGCTCCAGCATGCGCTGTTTGAAACGAGCCTCGTGTCTGCAGCAAACATGTAATTGAACAGAAGACACATCAGTTTGTTTAACGGCTTCACCAGTGCACTGAACTGCTGGTGCCCTCCTGCCTTTGGCTTTTGATCACTTGCTGACATCATCTTCCCCTAAATCCTCAATAATGAACACAAACAATAAACTCACACAGGGAGTACAAATAACAAACAAAACGCAAACAGGAAGTAAGAGAAGTACACTGTTTTTCAATGAAAGAAGGGGAGCAGCTCGACTGTACTTCAGCCTGGTGAATCTCAAAGTTTTATCTTTGTTTGTATTCAGTAGTAAATCACTGCCATCTAAACCAGACGTGGTTTGGAAGGAGACCAGTGGTTACGATAATGGGAACTATCCCACGATTGCCAAGAATCTGTCTCAACACCAGATTCACTGTTTTTGTGTGTGTGTGAGTCCTTCAGTGTTTGTATATTTGTGTGTGTTAGGAAGAGGAAGTCCTCAGGGGAAACGAGGAGAAAAAAGCGTGAGAGCTGCTTAATGTTGGATTATCCGGACGATGGGAACGAGGCTGAATACAGAAATACAAGAAGATACTTCTCTCGCTACCGCCACAGGAACGGCAGCAAAGCACAACACAAAATGTTTGAAAGTAAAACCTAAACTGTGACAGCTTACCAGAGAGCTGCAAAGACAGCAATCCTATCAATCTAAAGGGCTCTGAACAGCTCTACTGTGGAAGGTGACAGGATAAAAAGTGCTAACGGACACTTTAACTCATTCCATAATGAAGACAACCTTCCCTGTACCCTTAATGAAGTGTTTTGACACCTCAATAAAGACGTGTTTGATGACCATTAGAACGGTCTCCAGATTTTTCCAAGCCTTGCTGCACAGGCAAAGATCATCTTCAATAACTTCACAAACTCAGTCATTTCGCTCTATCAGTCAGCCCGAAATACGAAACCACTCAGTTCAGAAAAGAGCTTCAAAAGTCATGCAAAAGAACCAAATGTTTATGTACACATTTACTGTCACGTGTTTTCTATGGAGATCTCTTCTGTAGTCACACTGTGTGGACTCAACTTCAAAGTTTGGAATTAGGGATGCAGAGGTGATGCCTGTGAAGGACTGAATGCAAAAGCCAGTCAAAGCCGGTCTGCAGCAGATAAAGCCCTGGCCACGCGTGCCAGATAGCTAGCTGGATAAGGAGCTGTAGCCTACACCATAACATGATGTATTCTTGCCTAGAAATGGAACTGCACGTCACACTGACGCAACCCACAGGTGTTGTGATTGGTCTATTCAATACTATAGTTTCCTCTGAAGCAATAGTACTGATTTAACTTTTCCTCAAAAGTAAAAAAATCGTTCTTTCTACGAGTTGTTTTTGAGCAAAGCTAGCTGACCAGTGTCTTCATTTGCTCTCATACTGTCACTAACAGCACATTTCCTCTCTCATTGCAGAAAGATTTTATGTCTTTGCTTTGCCTCTTTCATTTTTATATGTTTTAGATCAGTCATGTGCAATGATGGATACACCAGTAAAGTTGTCTTTTATGTGTTATTGTTTCCTTTATTTAGGTTAAAATTGGCTGGAAGTCTGGAAGGTGTGCAGTGATGAGAAAGAATCAGTACCTACCCTTAAATGTGGTAAATCTAGAGTAATGCGTCTGTATTGAGAATGTAAGGAGTGGAAAGTAGAGATATTTGTGTTAAAATTTAGCGATAGGAATCAAAAAGATGTCCGAAAAATAAGGAGTCATGTAAAGTACAGATGCCTGAAAACTATACAGTAGGTATATACAAAGTACTTGTACTTTGCTATTTTCATATCAGTGTCTATTGGGCCCAAACATTGGTATAAAATGTCTCCATCTTTATATTTGTAATAATACAGCACAAACTTACGATTCATAGCAAATTATGCAGTGAGCTTTTTTGGGCCTCTGCGGGTCCCAGACCTCACTTTGAGAACCGCTGACTTACAGTGCCAGTCTAGCTTCTCAGTCATCCAGGTCAAGGTCATTTAATGGGCTTGACATGAAAGTAAGTGGACTTCTTTTAGGCTCTTGACGATGTTCTACCTCTTATCTAAATGTGGCATCAGAAGTGGAAAAACGTGAGATTTGAAACATCTTCAGGAACTTAAAAGAAGTTCACTTGTTTTCAACTCAAGTTACCACAGGCAGAAGAAAAAAAGACACAAAACATTCAAATAAACATGAAAAAATGTTCATGCCTGTAAAACATGACTGAAGTACATCTTTTACAAAAGCTATGCCAATACACGCTATCTTCTGTATTCGTCTTGATTTCCAGTTTGAACTTTAGTAGTTTGAACTGAAGAATATAAAAAATTCACCACTGTTTTGATTTCTTCTGTTTACGAATGATCTTCTGCAGAGCACAACAAGCAGCCGTAAAATCGTCGTTCACATTTTTTGACTAATTTTTAGAAAAAAAACAAGGGTTGCAAATTTCAGTGCATAAAAGACAAACGTGTACCTGAAAGCTCGTATGGTGGTGAGACCTTCTGCAGTCTCAGAGAAGTGGCAGAGCAGAGGAAGCTGTGTTGAGTCATCGAGGTCTTGGAGGTCCCTGAGAGGAGGTGTTTTTACAGTATGCATATCACTTCATATGAAATCTCCCATGCACAAGTGTACACATGCATATTACACACTGAATCCTATTTGCATGATGTCCTCTGGTGTACTCATTCAGAATTCATGTTCCCATAAATCATCAAGTTGATGTTTCCTGTTTCCTGCAGTGAGGAGATTCAGCTCACTGCATCTAAATAAACTCCCTGATTTGTTTAGATAGAAAAATTATGCGCTGCAGCTACAACAAATACACTGTGGACATACTTGGAGGCGACTCTGAAATACTTCTGAATGAAGTAGAAGGCCACAGCCAGAGGAACCAAGGCAACCAGGAAAATAGGAGTGATTGAGGCTATGACCCCGATGCCTGACAAACAGAGCAGCGTGGATCTCGTCAAAGATTCCAGCGTTGAAGGAATATGCTACAATGAAAGGAAATGAGGAAGTGGGAGTTCAGTCATGTTTGCTTCCTTCTTTTAGTTTAGCAAAACACAAACAAATCACAACTTCACTTTGACGGCTAACCAGGAATAATAATTAAAACATCTGTTCAGTGCAGCAGTTGTGTACACGCTTCCTCATGGGCCTCGAGTCCATTATCTCTTATGCAAATTCATCAGTTTACCTGGTCGATGATGTTGGTATCAGCTGAGAATCTGTTGAGGATCTGCCCCAAAGGAGTGATGTCAAAGAACCTGTGGAGAGAGGTGTTTAAATAAGGGTTATGTAATCCTGAAGAAAAGAGAGGGAGTCTGCAGAAAGAGCAACAGAAAACTTTCCATCGATTACGAAGACCGATGATGAGCGAAGAACAGCGGGACAAGTGCAGCCACACACACAAAACTCAACCGTTTCCTTAGAGATGCGGCTCAAGTGTGAGGATGGTTCGCCAAAGTCCCCAGTCACACTCAAAAACACACTGTTCAGCGGATCCATCCATCCATTTTACATAATTTCCCCTAGGGATCAATAAAGTATTCTGATTCTGATGATTTTCTACCACTTACAAAAGTGATGTGAGGAAATACAATCAACGCTCCCCTGACTCTCTTCCATTCATCACCACATATTACTCTTCCAACAGCACACTGCGGCGTTTTCCAACCCAGCCCAGAGATCATTCATCCATGTCCTTGCTCCTCCAAGTCTAACATACCCAAAACGCCTGCACAGAAGTTCAAACTACCTTTTGATGCACAGTAGTCTAAATGACTGCACCCTTCACCCCGTCGTTAGGGGTGACCCAAGACACCATTCAGGAAAAGCTCAGTTCTGCGTCTTCTAGTGCCAGTCTTATTATTATTATTATTTGGGGCACTTCCTACAGGCATAGGTGAGCCATATGGCACAATGACATAGGTGCTGGATCAAAACCGCCAGCAGATTTATTAAAAAGGTTAATCCACATATCAAGAAGCTCCCATGTAAAGGTAAAATAAAAAATACAACTTTTACACACACCTTTACTACCAAGTAAACACATATAGATTAAAAGACTAAGAATTCAGCATGTAAAAGACAAAAACAACTTCCAACAGGTTATAAAAGCAGACGTAGGTTTGCTTAAAAGATTAAATGTGAGCTTCGAGCTTTTTTACAGATGTCTACTCTGGTCTTGTTGCAGTTCTGTTTTATGTACCTGATGGGAGCGTGAATGATCTTGTTGAGGAGGTTGTGGTGCAGGTTGGTGGCTGCAGAAAGACCAAGAAATTCCACAGTGAGGGAGGTGATGAGGCATAAAGTGATTCCAGCCGCGCACAAGATGATGAACACTAGCAGATAGTAGGAGTCCTGCCCCCGGTGACACACAACAAGACAGAAATCACACCATGGAGAAACAAGAGCAACATGTCAGAAACTAATATTATCATTAAATGTTTCTACAATACAAATAGAGCCACTGTGATGTCACCAACTGGTTTCTGATCTCTGCATTTGTGATTTTTTTAATCATTCAGTTAAAATGTACATTTAATTTGTATATATTTTCCCTTATTATGCTCTCTGCAACATTCAGAGAGTCAACAGGAGATTCAGTTCACAAGTGATTTTAATACATTATCCCAATAAAACCCATTAAAATCCTAATAAAACCAATTACAATCCCAGTAAAACCCATTAAAACCCATGACAGACATATTGTACCTGCACTGCGGTGTTGGTGGGTCTGGTTCCATTAATATACATGTCTGTTCCTGTTTCTGCACTGTTATTGAGTTTCGACGTCCAGTTAGCCAACCAGTAATCGATCGCCACAATGACGGAGTGTTTGAGGAGTTTAGAGAAAATCATGAGGAAGACCATGAAGAACCCCCCAGAAGACAGGTAGCACCAGCACACCTGAGAGAGCAGCATGGATCATAGTAAGAAAAGCAGTAGTCACTGGTTATTTGGTCGGTTAAACTTGTTATTCCTCTAAAAAAATAGTAGCAGGTAACTAACACTACACCAAACAACTGTCCAGTAAACTAGCTCAGGTTATTTTTCTTTTGTGGCAGTTAATGTTGTTGCTAACAACACTTTAAATCACGAGAAAATGTCATTGTGCAGATGAGTGGATTACCTTCCACGGGATCTTTGACCTTCTGTTGGTGGTCGTGGAAAAGTTGTCATCGTCTTCCTCCTCGGCTTCTTCTTCTGTTAGAATAAAATCACATTTAGAAGATATCATTTTTATTTTAAGGTGATTATAAATTAACCATTTTAATCATCACAGATGGTATTGAAGATGCCATGGTGCTAATTAGTGATAGGTTACATTCAATTAAAATACTAGAAGGACTTTTGAGTACTAACATGTTTCCTACAGTAAATCTAGAATATTTTGGAGAAACAAGCACTCCACCAAACTTTGACAATGAACCCTAAGATGGCACTATGTCTATGTGTCATCATGTCTTTTCAGGAGGAAACTCTGACAACATGACTCAACCAGTTACACTGAAAAGGAATCTGTCACCTTCATCTTCATCATCTATTTGGTTCTTGGCCTCTCTGGAGTAGAAAGCTCTCCTCAGCGTCTTCCGCTCAAGTGTTGTTTGACTGTCCTGCTGAATGTCCTACACACCGGAGGAGTGGATATAATAGGAGAAACATTAGAGTAGACAGAAAGCTTTACTAAACACTTAGACAGCTGCAGATTTATACCGTACCTTCTCCAGCCCTTGATCCTGCCTGTTCATCAGGGTTTTCCAGTGGTCATAAAGTTCAATGTCATGAGTCTGAATGTCCTTCAGAGTTCCCTCTCGCAGGACTGTACCATCCTTCATTGCTATAATCTGGACAAAACACACAATATAATGTTAAGGCTCAATGAAAACTGAATTTATGACATGTATTTTCCTGCAAACAGAAGGCCCTACCCAGTCTGCATGTATAAGATATTGCAGTTTGTGGGTCACGAGGACCACGGTTCGTTTATCATCCTGCAGATATTTAAGGATTCCTTCTTGCATCAAATGATCACTGAGGTGGATGTCGAGTGCTGAGAATGGATCATCCTGCAAGATTTAAGAGAGAAGCATGGATATCAGTTAATCTGACAAATGAATGACTTTCTCAATCTGAAATGCTTTTATACGTATTCACCTTTAAAAATGTTTAGTCCTGAATACGTATGTAATCAACTGGTTTAAACTAACATTTGTAACACTGACACATGTGTCTTCTGCTCTGTCATGTTTCACTCTCATAAGTGAATACCTGGAGGATCACATTTTGTGAGAAGTATTTATGATCATAAAATACTTTCAAATTGAGTTTATTTTCAAATGAAAAGCAAATCTGATGTATATCAGATTTATGACAGACAAAGCCTTAATTAGAGATGTGGTGGATAAAAGTCTCTTGAGTATAAACAATAGTCTATATCTTAATGCTCAAACCCTTACTTAGAAAAGTCTATTTTGTACTATCTGTACAAATTACCATTGATTGTTTTTTCTTCTTTTTTTTTAAATTGCCATGAGAAAAGTTTTTTAAAAATCAAACAGAAAGATTCTAACCTGAAAATGAATCCAACAGGAAGTGCAAGAATATGCAGTTCCTCAAATGGCTTGCTCCATACACTATGCTAACTTTAAAGCTAGTTGAGAGGTGTCATATTTTTTGGCAAGTACTGTAAAAAGTCACTGGTTTGCTTCTGGCTGAAGGCACAAATCCCCTTTGGGGTTATATCTGCAAAGGCATTTTTGGGGGCTACCTGCTTTGGTAACCCCTTGTGACAAGGGAGCACCTAAAAGTAGCTGTGGAGTCACAAAAGACGATTTTGGTTTCTGTGGAGAGTTTCTCTCTTTATGATAGCTGGACAAAAACTCTCCAATTGAAATTCAGTCTTTAAATTTCCATTACGAGGGGAGAGACTACTTTGACTGCCAAGTAGCTTTGGCTGCCGCCTTGTCCACTTGTTAGCTTTTATTAGCATGTATCTATGTTGGCTGGATGAATCTGTGATGTCAAAAGGTCATCACTTCAAGCTTTTGGAAACCAAAATGTTGACTGTCAGTTTGTTCAATTCGAGGCTTCAAAACAGAAGGTCCTGGACCAGTGGGAGATCTCACGTGTGTACATTTTTTATGTACAGTCTATTTTCAGTCTATTTATGTACAACATTTCCTTGCAACACTGGACATGGAATAATCTGCAGAAGTGTAAAGTGTGCGTGTTAGTCCCCATAGGGAAATAGTTCCTCTGCATTTAACCCATTCACCCAGTGAGGCAGTGGGCAGCCACCAGTGCAGCGCCCGGGGAGCAGTGTGTAGGGACGGTACCTTGCTCAGGGTACCTCAGGGTAGCCGTTCAGTGGAGTCGAACCCCCGACCTTCCGATCATGGGGCCACCACTCTACCTACTGAGCTATCCCTGCCCAAAGATTAAACCTAAGCAAGCTTTCAGTTTCCATCATAAGGAATGCTGTAAAGGAGGCATGTGGAGGCAGGTAGGTATTAGTATATTGTACATCATGATGTAGATGTTGTACTTTTGTTGTATTTTTTATATAAATTCGGTTTGCATGGCTCCTCTTGTGCAAAATACATTTAATCTCACTTAGACTTCCTGGTTAAATAAAGGTAAATCCGTAAATAGATATTTATACTTTATGAAACAATGGAAAAAACTGTAATGTGAAATTTCCAAGCAGAAATTATTAGTCGCACCATGTAAAAGTTAGTAAATTCTCCCTGTGTCTCTGTACTACCTGTTCTACCTCATTTCTGAGATCATTTTGATTATATCCAGCTCTTCATCACAAGTTAAACTCCTCGGGATAACAGCCAGATGTCCATTAATCTTTGTGCTAACAGGACGGCGGATGCTATAATGTGTTTTATACTGTGTTAATGAAGCCTGTGTTATGGCTGTGGGATGTGGGAGTGTATGACGCATATATTCCAGCCCTGATATCAGATATGAACAGCACAAAAGAAAAACATTCCCTCCTCATTATACATTTCATTTTTTTCTTAACCATCGTAGACATTACACAGGGTCATGAGTGTATAAAAGAATTCCACTGATGGATTTTAATGAGGAATGTATGCTTGCTAATGGACTAAAAATCGAGGTGGCAGCAGGAAATTACACAACTACTCAGCCAGATAAACAAATGACAGCATTCACTGTCATTATCCCAACGGCCACAATGTACTGTGTGTCACATAATACATCACTGCATGATACATTTAATTATATAAAAAAGGGAAGATTAGAATACTACAGAACTTAATCTTGTAAAGAAATGGCATTATCTAATTTGGCTACAAATTAGGAGTAAAAGTCTTTATTTTACATTTAAAAAAATTCAAATTGCACATTGTAAAAAAGAAAAAAAGACAGAACTCAGAAGAGTTTCCAATGTTTTGAACATTAAAAAGAAAGTTTAAGGGAATTTTAAGCTTACCAAGAAGACGATGTTGGTGTTTTGGTACAAAGCTCTGGCCACACAGATTCTCTGCCTCTGCCCTCCACTCAGGTTGATGCCCTGACACAGAAACAGATAAATTAAATCCCTTCATGTGATTATGTTGTTTTTTTTTAAGGCAAATTAAAAACTTGCATACTCTCTCTCCAATCTCAGTCTGGTCTCCGAATGGCAGCAGGTCAATGTCTGGCTGCAGAGAGCAGGCGTCAATCACTGCTTTGTACCTGAAAAACACCCATGAACATGTCAGGAAAGCTCTCAATGTGAACACAAAGCACCGCTGAGGTGAGCTGTAACTGTGAGCTGTGGGGTTCTCACCGCTGTTTGTTGAATGGACTACCGAAGGTGATGTTTTCCTCCACAGTAGCGTTGAGCAGCCAGGACTTCTGGGCAGCGTAGGCAACAGAGTTTCTGTTCTTGCTGTGTGCACCACAGGAAATAGAGGCAAACAGATACCAGGTAAAAAATGCAGGTCATGCATCCATAAAGCTTTAAAGAGCAGGAATACTGATCCACCTTCACAGCAATGTTGCTTACAGTTCAGCATCCTTATGGTTGTTAAAGTATTTAGTTATTAATATAATAAGTCATTCACTAAGGAAAAGCTAACCTAAAAAAAGTAAAGCAATATTGTTTCTTGAACAAATAAAAATACTAGTGTTTAATTCCAACATTACGTTTTAAATGTAAATTTTTAAGTTTAATCTGGGAATTTCTTTTTGTTCTCTAAAACCTCTCCATTGAATTCAGCACCATAATACAACATTGCAGCTTTATTTACAGTTATCAGTATGTAGCTTTTTGCTGTATCTAAAGGCTAAAGCTAACATAAGATCAGTACTCCTGTTCTGATCAGCTTTATGAAAGTGGGACCCAAACATAAAAACAAAACGAGGAGGAAGAGAGGGAGGATTATGTTTGTAAATCTGTCAAACTCCACTGCAATGTAAAAACAACTTGTCAGATATGAGGGATAAATATGAAGGTCATGGATGAGGTTAATGATGAGCTGCAAATTATCAACAGTTAATAATGATAAAAAAACAACATGACATCATCTACAGCAACACAATCATGAATACAAACATCAACACGTCAAAAACCACTGCTGGGAGTCTGAGCTGAGACCCGCTCTGGTGTGAAGTCGTTAACGAGGTCAGAGAGCTGTGATGATGACAGTTTTCTAATATTTTGTCTCTAAAAGTTGTTTTTTTCTCGTCCATATCTGGCTGTATAGTAACTAATATATATAAACGTTTAGGATACCCGAATTCAGCCATTTCTCAGAACTGTACTGTCTTAAATTGTGCATATTCAGAGGTATAGATGAAATACAGGGAGTGCAGAATTATTAGGCAAATGAGTATTTTGTCCACATCATCCTCTTCATGCATGTTGTCTTACTCTAAGCTGTATAGGCTCGAAAGCCTACTACCAATTAAGCATATTAGGTGATGTGCATCTCTGTAATGAGAAGGGGTGTGGTCTAATGACATCAA
>NW_005187692.1:288855-322998 GCF_000239375.1 Pundamilia nyererei | reverse complement strand
AGTTTTTTGGGTTCATTGAGAACATGGTTGTTGTTCAATAATAAAAATTATTCCTCAAAAATACAACTTGCCTAATAATTCTGCACTCCCTGTATAGACCCTGTTAGAAAGTCTATTATACAGCTGGCTCCTTGAGGTGGCAGTGTAAGGAGTCTTTGGGTGCTGCTTAGGCTTAATTACTGATTGTCTACATGTGATGAGGTGTTGGTTAAGGGGTGCCTGAGGTTGTCTAAGAGGGAACAATACATCTTTGCTCCCAGTTGCTGATTTCATCTTAAACTTAGTAATTGATGGGATTATGTAAAGCAAATAATCCCAGTATATGCTGTTGTACGTCCAAAACTGGAAACACCATTCAAAGCCTGAAAATGAAAGTCACCAGTGTGCAAACATTTCTAGTTTTTGCATACCATTTTTAAATTATCTAACAATTTGTCAAAAAAAATCCCATTTCTCATCTAATTTTTTCATATTTATGGTTGGGGTATCCTTCAGCTGTGGTTTTTCTTTCTCTGGCCTTGTTCCTCTGACACAGGTTTGTTGTTAAAACTTTAAATCAACTAGCAAGGTTATAAGTCTAATACTTTTATTTATTTTTATGATCTAGATTTTACAAAATTCACAAAATGCTTCGCCCATTTGAGGGAATGAGAAGGCTCCAGTGGACTAATTAACAGACAAAAAAAGGGGGAAAAGTTCTAATTAAAATTTTCTTTTGAACCTGTTGGCATGCCTACAATTTTTATTCTACAACCATCATATTACCCTCAAATCATAAGAAAACTAATCTTCTTACCAACAAAGTCTTCCTCAAAGTCACCACATGTATATTTTTCGATCTGAAGCCATTAGATTGAGAGGTCTGTCATCCAACTGCCACTGTCAACAAACCGCTATTATAAATAAACTTTTTTGGAGAAAAAAGTAATAAAGTGGCCAGCTCCCGTTTTCTTTTTTGGTGCTATCTTCTAGCAGAAATATCGCAATTGCATCAGAAAGTCTGTTTATTTGTTTGTTTGGTTTTTGTTTGTTTTTTTTGAATGGGGGGGTCCAATGACTCCCAGCAATAAAAACAAAAACAACACACGGCACGTGAACAAAAAGCAACACAATGAGCAGAACACTCTCTGAAGGCTGACGGTCCTGAACACACACAATATGACCTGATGTAGCAAAATCATTCAAGAAAGAAAGAATAAACCAATAAGTGATCCATCTGTGGTTCCTCATTAAGCTGCTGTCTTACTGAACTTGGTCCAGGTTTAACTTCAATCACATTTCAAGTCCTCATAAGCATTAGATAAAGAAAATCTCTGTATTTAAAAAGTTTAAATAATGAAACGCTTACTGGACTAAGAAAAAATCAATAAAAGTAAAATAATGTTGCATTAATAAACTGGCAACCTTGCATTGCTTTTTAATTTCAGTATTATAAGCTGTGTATTCACTAAAGAATTATGGTTTTTGTCTATGACTAACACTATATAATATTTATTTATATAGGTATAGAAAAGACAGCTTATATGTATGTGTTCAAGAACAACAACCTGGCTATTTGCAAAATGGCAACTTCTTCTGAGGCACAGTAACAATGACAAATGGGGTTAAAACTGAAAGAGGAGGAGAAGCAGAGGAGAAAGAAGAGGAGGTGAGACTGAGGGGTCAAAGGGTCACATCATTCTGAGGTCGAGACCAGAAGAAGAGCGAGTACCTCCTGATGTCTTCGTCAGACTCCTCTGCCTCTGACCAACTGTCAAAGTCAGTGTGTTAGAATTAGCCTGCTGCCGTCCACTGCATGTATATTTGCGCTTACGTGTGAACACAAGGACAAGACCACCGCAACAAAAGCAAAGCGATAACAAAACACAAAAGATGAGCTGCTGCTTTGCTTTTTAAGGAGGAAAACCAAAAGCACGAAGAAGAAGAAAACATGAAAACAAATGGAAGAGTCATGTCAAACCCCAGCCTGCCAGCTGTTAACTGAATTAACCTTCCCACCCAGAAAAGAAGGGCTGTGTAAGTGATGCAGTCATTGTCTGTCTGTGATAATTAGGTTTTGTGGCTTCCTCGACAATGAGGTCGTGTATTTTCTGCGACTGAGAGTGTGCTTGTGTAAGAATCATATCCCAGCTTAAACGAGCACAGGCATAAACAGAAGAGCCTTCAACAAACAGAGAATCTTCAATCCAACTGCTAAATCAAGCCTATTTACAGAAGGACGTGCAGCATCAAATACGCCCTGACTGCACTTTAAAAAGTATCCAGCCCTCACTCTCCGCTCATGCTAATTTAAGCTCAGAGACATTTTCAGTGTTACTTTAAGGATGTACTGTTTCTTGTTCTCCAGCTCCAGTACTATTGGAGGACTAGTAATAGAGTTAGTAGAGTAGAGTTGAAAGGTTTACATTTCAAAAATTACATGGTTGTCAAAAGTTATACACAAAAGTCAGCTAATATATTTAAAAATAGTGAGTGAGAATCTGGCAAGAGGAGTGCTAGAACAAAGAAAAACAGTGCAACACTGTATAAACCTATAGAATAATGACGTGTTCACTTTAATCAAAATCAATATAATGATTGATGTAATAAATATGCATAGATGAGCAAATAGTCTTTTCTGTTTCTTGCATGTCAATGAATATTCGATTTTACTGTTACATCTACAGTTTAACAAGACATGAAGAATGAGTAAAACCAAATTAGCTTTGAAAAAAAGAGAAAAGTTTAAAAGCATCATGTGTAGAGAGGCTGCAGAGAGGACAGCATTTATACTTCTGAGTTTCGTACGTGGTGTGTGTTATTTATTATGTTTGTTTTATTTTAAACAGCTGTAAGAAACTAAATAACACATAAATTATCTTCTCTTGCAATTAGTTTCTCAATATGTAACACTGTAATGTAACAATTTAATATTTTTAGATTAGTCTTATGACATTACAAAAACATTACAACAGCAGAAAGAGTTACGCAGGTTTCAGACCCTTCTCAGATGGTTTGGTCACTCTAAGAGCTTTCAGTGTGTTAAACTTCTGTACTGGTTCTCTTGGCTCATGGAAATCAGTTTAACCACTGAATAACATAAAGTAATCGATCCATCAGGCATGTGTTACGACGATACAGTCTGAATGTTGTAGCTATCCTGCTACAACATTCAGACTGATTAATGTCTCTGCATCAACGCAGAACCAAACAGTGAATGTCCCATTCCTCTGAGGCCATCATCAGCCAAGAGCATCAGACATCCTAATGTAAGGATAAAAATTGTGTTCCTTCAACATTTGAGAGAAATATGAATGTACTGATAATTATGTGGCTTCCACAGATCTCCAATATTAACCTCACTCTCCAACTTCAGGCTAAACCTCAGTGCTGCCACTCAGTACAAACGTGCAGCAGATTTTAGAGTAAAAACTCTCAATGATAGCTGTGCATGTCCACGTTGTTCTTTTCCGAATTTCAGTGCAATTTTGCACTAACTCAGCAAACACCAGATAGAAAGTGTCCTTGGTAAACTCAGAAACTGCTTTACCTGATATCAGCACTGGTTTCTGTAGGGCTCGTGAACCACAGCCGATCACACCTTCAGATTACTTCCTAATGCGATTTACTTACTTAACCTTCATAACACACGGTGAGCAATAAAAAAAAATCATCCAAATTGCTAAATGTAAACGTTGAAAGGCATAAAAAATGATATGGAATGATTTGTAACCTCTTTATATTAAACTGATGGGGAAATGCTGTGCTCAGTGAGCAGTGAAAGATGGCAGTTACCTTTTTGGGTGTAATAAAAAATTATGACTAATAAACTAATTTAACACCAAGAAGATACTCATGCTTTTGCCAATATACCCCTTTGAAATAACAGGAGGGTATGCAAGTGAGAAAATAGTACCTATTTTCAAGCCTGAGTATTTACAGTCTGTGTTTAAATGACTGTAGACCAGAGAGAAGGTACCTTATGTTCCCCTCGTGGATCACCTCACAATCAGGCTGCCTGATATGGCAAGAAAGCAGAAGGTAAAGGGAAAGAAACCACACACACACACACACAACCACACACAACCACACACACACACAACCACACACTGGTTAGTGTGCAAAGACAATATAAGAATATAAAGACAGATATATAGGCGATAGAAATTCAAAAATCCTGTAAAAAAAAGCAACTGAAACTTGAATTACAGAAAGAAAATGAGTCGTAGTCACAGGACAGTTGTCTAATATGACGGCGCACACTGCAGACACCTACAGCAACCTTTTGTTTCCATTTCCAGCTTCACATTGCACATTAAAAATCTGTGTATGAATGTCATGGTATTTGGGGCTTTTTAAATGACTTCTTTAATTTCTTTAATGACTTTAGTTGTGGTCAATCATGGTCAATGAGAAGTTAACAGGCCTAAACTCCTGACCACAGCTCTACATAAACACTTATGTTTATTCAAGTAACCTCCCAATTTTAACACTGTGGGTGAAACTCCTGAGTGAACCACTAAAAGTGTGAAACTGTCAGGACATCGAGAAAAGCTGATCACAATTATGGAAGCAACTGAGATGTTACAAATGACCAGTGTTATCTCAGAACTTCTCTTCAATTAGCATAAGACACAGTAGAAACCAGGAAGTCCTTTCCTCTAATAATAAAATGTCCAGAGACGACAAACACAGCTGACCTCTATGTGTCGTACAAATGGCTCATTCCTGAAAGTGAAAGCAGAATCACCTTCAGGCTGTGAGGCTATGAGATCTGCTTATTACCAAATATCCTCCTCGTAATTGATTCAGCCAGTGTCATTTGGTGTTTGTGAGGCTGAAGAACCAGTTTGTCTTTTGCAGTTTAATTAAATAATAAAATGAATGAAAGCATCTTTGGTGTAACTCAATATCCCCCATATTTTAGCGAATGAATGGCAATTACATTAAACTCGGGGAGAACATAATGCTTTTAAACATCATAGTTTGACTGTAACTGAGTCGTCCATAATTGATTTTATAAATGGAAAGCTTTCCAGAGGAGAAGCTGACAGATCCCAGATGACCACGAGAGCAGCAAATTAAATGACAGTGAATGTCGCTGCTGGACGTTTGACACTAACGAGCCAGTAATTGATTCTTCTCGTTACTGTCAGCATTACTCTGTGCACAGACAAGAGATTATTAGTTTACATTTGTTCCCAATCATGGTCATGAAGACGTACTATATGCGGCCAGATGTGTAAAATAAAAATGGCGTGAAACAAAAACAACTGAAAGTACTTAACTGTTTGACTAAACAAAATAAAATGAGAAATATGAGATTATCATTCTGATACATTCAAAAAAATTAAAAGGTTTATACACATAGAAACACATAGAAAGAACAGAAGAAATTTCAAATATCATCATATACAAAATACAAAGCTTTTAGAACATGGGTTCCACTTCCTCTATTTAATTATTTGCAGCACACCAAAACAGCTACTGTATTTATTTATTATTAATCCACCAGCTTTGGATCCTCTGTTACATTTAACAGATTCTTGCATATTAGATACTAAGTACTTATAAAATATTTTCTTACTTGCTCCAGTAGACTCCCCCCTCGATGGCTTGCATTTCTCCAAGCATGGCCAGCAGCAGGGAGGATTTCCCACAACCCACCTGGCCCACGATCATTGTCAGCTGACCTGAGATAGAATGAAATGAAAAAGGTGGTGATGGTAAACTAGCTAGAAACTCAGTTAATCTCCTAAAGCCACCATTTCACTGGTGGCCCACATGGAGAAAGGATTAGGTGTTCTTTTAGCCACATGCTAAACAGACTCTTTGCAGTCACGTAACAAACTAAAAAAACCTTTACTGCTTCCATGGCAGTTAAGAGGGTAAGTATGAGCCAGGTTTAGCTAATGAAAAGTAGATGTTGTGATAGTTTGCTGGTGCGTGTTAACACAATGCCAAAATCTTCCCAGGAGGGGACATCTCAGAAAATTCAAACTATGCAATACTCAGAGAAATTCCAAAAAATCAAAGACCTACATCTCAAACTCTGCAGGCCTTAGTTAAAATTCATGACAAAACAATCAGCCAAATACTGAAGAGGCATGGTGGTTTGGAATGGTTGCAATGTTACATCTGAACAAACAATGTGGAGATGTTTGGACATAATGCACATGACCACAGCATGTCAGCGCATACACTTCATACCAGCACCTTGCACTTACTGAGTCAACCATGAAATCTTCTGTATGCAAAAGTATTGTAGAGTCAAATGTGAGGCCATGTGTCCGACAGCTCAAGTTTGCACCAATGAAAGTCACCCTGACTGAAATCCCACCCTACAAGCTTTTGAATCATGCAGTGTACTTAGTACTTCGTTTTTCAGATGACTGCATAGAGTTATGTGAAAGCTTCATTTTTCCACGATTGCAGACGATGAAGTGTAACACCTGTTTTAAAAACAAGTTGGGAGGCTGTGGAAAATCTAAATGACAACAATGATTTTCAAATCTCACAGATGTTATTCACAACTGCGCATAGACAACAAATTGAGTTTAGACTGAGAAAATGTACGATCGATGGCAGCAACAGGTCTGGAACTGATTCTCAGATTAAGATTCATACGTTTGACGATTACATTTTTCAGATGAAAGATTTTTAATTTGGGGGTAGTTGTATAAAAGGGGGGTGGGCGTGACCTGAACCCAAACCTAACCTTGCCTTTAACTCTAGCTAAATTTATCTGGTGGATGCTACTTTATTACAGAGTAAGGCACACTGTAACCTTTTAATATTTAAATATTCATGATTCTGTAAGAAGACTATATGTCATAAGATGTTTCAATAACTTGAAAATTGTATGTTAATGAGAATCTGAGGCATTAAATGTGGAGGGCAGGTTAACCATTTAGAAACCCCGCTACTTACTGACATCAACAATACACCCCGCTCATAATCTCTCAGATAACAATCAAGGTAATCTATAAATATGATTACAAGAAACTTTCAGACAAAACCAGTCAAACTAAGCTTAAAAGGAGCTCAGATCTACTATTTGTTTATTATTCCTTATCCCCTAAATGCAAGCAGCCACTGTGAGCTGAAAGTCTGTAATGACTCTAAAACAAACTGAAAAACGCACAAACATAACACTCCAGTTACTCCAAACAACATTACACCAGCACTTGGCAGGACAACAAATCCTGGTTGTCTTAGTAGTAGCATGACTGGGATGGCAAGCAAGTCACTTCCCGAGGGAAACTGCGTGTGTGTCCGTCTGTGTGCGTGTAAGACATACTATACAGTCCATTTGTTAACAGCTTCATCAACATGGTCTCCTGACACTCAGTGTTTCAGTTAGAGGAGTGCAGAATTACCGCAGCTCTCGGTGTAACAGCAGCGTCATGTATACTAAAACAGTGTTTGTCACACTGAAACAGCAAAGAAGAAAGATAAGCTCAAAACTTACTGTGATCTTAAATCTCAAAAACTAGATTTTAAAACAAGAAGAGAAACGTTACAGCGAACAGAGCCACCATAAGAAAGTGAAAGGCAGCAGATGTATTAAAATACGCAATGATATGAGTGAGATCCTTCCCTGTGGATGTATGCTTCTAAATTTAAAACACTTGGCAGAGTCAGTATCTGGCTGTGATTGCATGTATTTATTTAAACACTGATACTGCTTTAATACACAAAGCAGCATTTAATGTTATAAAGTTCTTAACAAATTTTAGACCGCCACCGAATATAAGGTTTGTGACAAAACCAACCTAAATTTACAGTTTCTCTAATGGTTAATCCACCAGTGTGCACAAACTCTTTAATCAAAATGATATTTTTAATGGTAAAAATAGGTCATTTTGATCATTTTTTTCATATTTACAGTTTTAATTTTTTTAAAGCAAAAAAGTTTGTCACATTTTTTAAAAAATGAATAAATGTAACAATAATATTTTTTTTTCCTTCTTAAATTAACCTGAACAGAAAAATTAATTTCATCGGTGAAATGGTATGCCAGCTTAAATGTGGGTATAAAAACATAAATTCAGTATTATTTGTCTAACACATAACAACATAATGTTTACCTATAGATTTCTAAAATATTTGTGTTTTCCTGTTTACATGACAGGTGGTCTAATACATTTGTTAAGCACCGTATATCATATAAAAATAAGTGTTTTTATATAGCAAATTCTAAAAGAACTGGGTCTGACAAATATTCACATTACAAAACATTAAAGAGAAAATATGATACACATCAAATATGAATATGTAACCAAAATATTAGTCAAATAAAAGAAAGTAAAAATCAAATGCTAAAATATTAAACACCTACCAGCCATTTGGCTGGAAGGCGGGTTTTAAAGGTAGAAAAGCCAAATGGCTGCTCTCTGGGACTCTAATTAAGGCTAAATTATGCTTGTAGCCTATAAAGTGATATATATCAAATAAAACAGGTCCCAAAAACAGAACTTTGAGGTACACCAAATCTAACTGTTGAAGAACAAACCTCAAATGTCACGACATCTAAGAGAATTAAAAGAAAGGAAGAGTATGAGGAGAAGAATCAGCAAGGTTAGGTTCAGGACAGAAATGATTAGGTTTGATGCATCATATATAACATATGTCAAACCCTTTTTATTTCCACAAGCTTTCACTTAATAGCTGTATAGGTTTACACTCTTAAGGCATTGTAAACCTCTTCTGTTTTGAGCACATTGCGTTTACATATAATGAAATATATGCAACATAAACAAAATTTCCATTGCCACATACTAGAGTTCCTCCTTATACAAACCTGAACTTTAAAGTATTCTACCTGTCGTCTAGTCTTACCTGTTGGGATCCGGATGTTGATGTCCGACAGTGTCAACAGGTTATTTCCCCAGGTGAAGGATCCACCCGTGACCTACACAGAGAAATAAAAAATAAAAAGATCAGAAGGTAACAAAAGGGTTATACTACTAAAGTGCGCTAAAGTGCTTTTTTTCCCAGCACATGACTCTCAGTAAATTCCCATTATGCAACATGAATACGTGCTGTTTTCTTGTTACGTGTGAACCCACTGGAGCAAAGGACATGACCCACTTTACGCCCCGACCCAGAGTTTAAGAAATGCTAACAGTAAGTGCATTGCAGCGAACACTGCTGAGATAACACACACACTGGGCTCGTGGGATGAGGGACACCAAACCAAATGTCATCCTGTGACGCATTTCACATCAAGTTCACTTTGGTGAATGCTGACAAATAAAAATCTGTTACACAAGAGGGACAGGTGCTACAGCTCTGTTTTGTCAGTGCAAGATGTGTGAAGGCCTGATCCACTCACACTTCAGTAGGAGATTACGGTCAGTGTCATCGATGCAGCCAAAAAATCACAGGTTTGCATTAAAAGGCCTGACAGGCTATATAATATACAGTATGTATTCATGGTTTCCGATAAGTTCACCATCCAAACAAGTTGTTCTTTGGTTCTACGACACGTGTTTTACAGCTTGTGTATTAAATCTGAAAGACTGAAGCTAAATATAACAAAATGTGGTCAATTTACATTTTTATTGGACCAAATGTAAATTTCTAACCATGGGATTTTGACACCGTCCGACACAAATACAATCGAAGTGCAACTAATGACTTTAATGGTAGTGTTATGGCCTAGTGGAAAATCTATTAAAGACCTCCCTTTAAAGACAAGCTTTTAGACATTAACCAAAAATGAATGAATGATAATTACTTCCATTTCCATTTGTATAATCAGTTACCCCCAGTAAGCATAGCTGGATGAGTCTTATGAAAAGGAATTTACTTTATTTTCCATTACTGACTCAAAAAAGGTCAACACAAGAAAGAACAGAAGGATTCAGCTTCCTCGGCTTGGTTAGAAATCACCTTTGATGAAATGGAAACAATGAAAATCAGTCAGTTGATTGAAACACACATGTTCACTGGAAATTTAGACTGAAGAGGGATGGAATAAAGGATCATGACCCTCCGCTCATTGCTTCTTCACGACGTGGCATTAAAGCAAGATCAAATGGAAGAAGTCTTAAATTTAAGCTCCACTATCAATGAAATTTCTCTTTGAAAGCTTCATTATTTGTGTCCAGAAACCCGCCGATCAGCACTTAGCAGACTTGTGTATCTAATCCCTCGTCTATATCCCTTCATGCATGGAGTTTGTTTACATTCCTCCCATCTGTTGCATTTATTTATTTTTATTATTTTATGCCGGGACACCCCCTGAAACGAAAACTTTCTTCAAAGCTTCCTTTTCCCAATGACCCGATCCCAAAGGAATCAAGAATATAAGAGCATCATAAGATGATGAAAGATCTCTTTTAAAAGATTATAGCACCAAAAATAAAGATTATAATATTTAGACATTGTTTTACACTGAGTGACTAAGAAACAAATACACCTCAATTGAGCAGGCTGTTCATGCATGACCACCAAAACACACTTGGGAAATCTCAGATGTATGTCCATGCTCCTGAGCAAAAGTAAACAACCAAGATTACAAAAAGCAGGATGAGGTATATAAAAATGGAAAGCAAGTTAAGATACTATCAACAATTTGACAAGGGAGGAAGGAGAAAGGACAGGGAGAGGAGATGTGCAAAAAGGGGAGTGAAAATAAAAAGATGAGATTTTGCTGAGAGCAGATAAATGTAGTCAAAATATTTAATAGAAAATGTGCAGCTGCAGGAAATGGGCCTGGTGATATGTAAATATGACAATGAACAAAACAAAAGACTGACAGATAAGAAATATAAAAAACAAGATGAACCCTGGCGTATTTCTCTGCAGCTTTCTCAAGCCTGTGAAGCCGAGTTAAACATTTTATGAACCTGATTTAAAGCCTGTATGATGAAGACAAAAGCTTCAATTTCCTCTATTCTCAGAATTTTAGGGGAACTACACTAACATTAATGCTATATCTGCATTGTGTCCAGATTTTCCTGGATCTGGATCTCCACACAGAAACCCTTCTGTGTGGAGTTTGGATGGCCTGTTGGTTGGCCATGTTTAACATGAGCATCCACCAAAATACATATCTGATAGAAAAAGGAAAAGCAAAGGCCTCCTTTAAATGGCCATAACCTTGTATATGTGGGTGTGTGTAATGCATAACAAACAAGTTTTACACTGATAAGTCAACAAGGTCTGTGTCAAGCATGGAAAAGCTACCACTCTAATTGGGGGTCTGCCATCTGGGGAATAGCATCATTCCACAGGGATGGGACAGGAAGAGGAGTCTTCACAGAGGGGCTGAGAAAACCTTGGACACATCCACAAGGCCCTTTAAGGGACAACAAATTCTCATGTGAATCTTGCACTTCCTGAGAGGAGTGAGAGTATGTGCACACACGCATGTCGCATGTATGATTGCAGGCAAAAACCCATGGACGCATAAACAATAAAGATATGAAACAGCTGCTCATAAAAGTGAGATAAGTGGCAGCAACAGCACGCAGCCCTTCTGTGCTTATCCATCTGATGCTTCTTCTCGAAAAGGTGCTTTTATCGTGTCTGCTGTCCACTCTCCAGGTGTGTTTGTCAGGGAAATCCTGCACCTGCCTTGAACAGGCAGCCGATAACATGGCTGAATGAGTTTCCTCTCTCTTTATTCCCATCAAAACAGGAACCTTTCCTCTGCATCTAAGCATAACCATCCTCAAAAGATTATTTACTTTTAAGAGGGAACTGTCAGTCTGGACAACTGAGTTCATTGCACCTAAATGTGTTGCTCATAACCCCCACTCTTAGTGTCACATGCTGAAAACCTTCCAAGACACCAGTGGGTTAGATATCAAGACAAAGGTTTCTGCTCCGATACTAATGATGTCTTTCCAGTCCCATCATCTACTTTCTTTATCCCACATCTACAGCTCTGGAAAGTCAGAGGTGTCCATTACTACAAATTAAACCACAGCCAGTTCCACTAAAGCTGCCAAAAAAACAAAAAGTTCATTGATAAATGGGTAGACGTGGGTCCATGTGTTGCACTTTACATGTGATCATAGCCTCTATCTAACTTACACCCCTGTAAACTTTCCCCTAACACATAAACTTTGAGCCTGACCTTTACAGCCACATCCTCTGTCTCTGAGGGTCTCATCTGTCGCCTGGTTGGCTGCTCATAGTTGTCCATTTGGTAGCGCATTGGCTGCTTCCTGTTGATGGCTTTGGTCTTGAGAGGGACAACCGAAAGAAAAAGGGAGAGAAAGGAGTGAGCATTTGATAATAAACATAAGACTTTTCTGCATCTGCTGTACTTCCTCTGGAAGCAGAAAACGTTGCCCCAATGGACTCAGTCCTCATTATTATTATATGATCCAGATACACAAACAAAGTTCATCAATGTTTCTAAATTGCACGTGAAGTTCCACAACTAAAATCTCCACACAAAAGTAAAAGTATTCACACGTTCATCAAGAAGATGTAGTCAGGCTACAGTATGTGAGTGTACTCCAAGTACCAGGATGCTGTATCCATAAAAGTCACAGTTTTCACTCTCAAAGATCTCCATATTGGCTACATAACCCAGGATTATGGACCAGCTAGAAAAGGGCATGTGATTGATGTCATTGGAGATACTAGGAAGCAGGTAACAGTCAATTTCTGTGGGTCAAGCTTTAGTTGTCAGGCAAATGCCCTCACATCACACTCTAGAATATTTTGGTGTGCAGAGGAGATCATGATGTACTCAGTGACTGCAAGGTGCCCAGGTGCTGTGGTTAGAAAACAATACCAAATCATAATCTCTCCACCATCGTGCAGACAGTTGGTATGAGGTGTTTGTGCTGACATGCTACGTTTATGGCCAAATATCTCCACTTTGGTCTTACATTTAGTAAACACCCCACGACTGCTGCTTAGTTTCCACACATAAGAAGTTTAGTTGCTAAAGAATGTCTAAAAAATGTGTTTTTAACATTAAGTAGAGGCGATAAAATGATAATGGAGATGAAAACAAAATCCGGTATTACTGTTACGGGGTTTTATTTTCTATGTTGTCTAATTTTAGCTGATTTTGAGTGAGAATAAAATGAGTCGAAAAAATATGTCATAAATGGGTATGCTGTTTTTTTAATTTCCTGTTACAATCTTATCTGAAAACCATTACAGCTCTAATGAATCATGTGAGTCACTCAGCTTTGTGGTCTGACTGTCCATTTGAACACAAACAGTGATAATCCCACTGCAGAGCAGACACTAAGCGACTAAAGACTCAGACAGCCACACGATTAGGCCTGTATTTCACTGAGTGGTAAAATGTTCACATACCCCAAACAGGCTCAGAGGTGTAGCAGTCAAAAATACAAACTGTTACTTTTGCACTTTTCCTTGGTCTTTTTTATTGATCTGGTATCGTAACTCACCATCCCCATGGGTTTCTTTCCAGCTTCGAAGGAAACAGATATGTCACCATTTCTCCAGCTGTCGTCTCCAATTTCATCACTCTGTAGAAACTCACCAAGCTTCTGAACACTGTAAGAACACACACACACACACACACACACACACACACACACACACACACACACACACACAGCCCATTAACGGTGACACTGTGATGACTCCAATCTCTCAGGAGTTTAGAGTTTCTCGTCACTGTTGTTGGGTTTCCTTGACGTTCCTTTAATTAGATTTGCCGCTGAAGCCATGTCCAGTTTGTACTCCATGTTTAGTCATGTCCACATCCCCTCTCCTTCAGTCAAAGCATGCCAACCAGCTGTCCACAACCTTTTACAATACAAATAAATCTAAACACTCACCTAACCAGAGCCTTCACAGCAAATCTGACAACAGTGGAAAGCAGGAAGAGCGGGGTGACCAGGATGTGAAACAGTGACAGAGCTGCAAAGGCCTGAGAAGGACTGGGGCCTTCTTTATTGAGGATGTGATACGTCACAAATGTCTGCAAAAAAACAACAAAAGACAAGTTTAACATCTCTTCCTTATGCTGTTGAATTATAGCTTAAGAAATAAGCAAGTAGAACATTTAAAGCAGAGTCAAATTCTTTTACAGATTGTAATAAAACTGACTTACGGCTAGAACCGCAGCAATGGGAATAGCAGCATTCATGAAAACTGCACAAAAAAAAGGAACAGGTTTTATTGGTAGGATAGTAACTTAGCTGATTTAGGTAACAATACAAGCTTTATAACATACTTTAAGTCCCTTTTAAAAAAATTATTCTTTGAAAAACAAATGTTGCATTGTTTTAACCATTATTCAAAAACAGCACTTATGAATGTGGGCTAGACAAGAGCCTTCTCTATAATCAAATACTGTATAACAGTAACAATTATTCAGTTGCATTTATATCACAAAAAGAGGTTCCTGAGGCCCTTTATATTGTGTAAAGACCCTACAATAATACAGAGAAAATCTTTGGGGGTGAGGGTGGGAGACAGGACACTGTGGAAGAGATCTAGAGTTTAATAATAGCTAATAATTAAATGCAAAATTTTGTGTAAACACATTGTGAGCAAAAAAGGGGAATGAAAAAGAAACACTCAGTGCAGAATTAATAAATGGATGAACTAGTTTTTCAGCATCACTCTGAGACAGGATATTTCCAATTTTAGGATATTGTGTAAATTTAAGAAATCAGTGTTTCATATTAAGTGTTACATATGTTTAATTTGCACACTGTAGGACATATCCTGGTCAAAGATGACTCCAAGATTCCTCAGTGTTACTGGAGGCCAAGGTAATGCCATCCAGAGTAAGCATCTGGTTAGAAACCATGTTTGTGAGATGTTTAGGGCCGAGTACAATAACCTCAGTTTTATCTGAATTCATAAAAAGAGGTCATCCAGGTTTTAATATCTTTAAGCCACTACTGCAGTTTAACTAATTGGTGCGTGTTATCTGGCTTCATGGATAGATAAAACTGGATACCATCTGCATAGCAGTGAAAATGTATGCTATTGCTTTGAAGGATACTGCCTAAGGGAAGAATGTATAAATTAAATATAATCACCTGAAAACCAAGTGCAGTAATTAATGCTGTAATCTAACTGTTTGTTAAGTTGTACTGTGGAAATAATTTCCTAGAAAAATGATTTATGCTAACCATCGCTGAATATATGTGTGGTGTTTCAAACAAGATTCATTCTGTACATGCCAAACAAATTCCATTTCTGCTGGTCTGCAGACATTCTGCTCACATACTTAAAACTCCTGCTACTGATTTTCATCTTACTGGACATGGATGTGTAGAAGGCGAAGGTCCTGAGGCTGGTGAGCTCTTTGCCTCTGGTCTCCTCCACACTGTCACAGAAGATGTTCTCCCAGGCGTACAGCTTCAGCAACTTTATGCCCTTTAGGATCTCAGTGGTCTTTTTAACACGATCTGTACTGTGTTCCTGAGATAGCAAATAAGACATTCAAAGAAGATTTTTGTTCAGAATTACGCAGGAAATTTTGTTTTCTAAACTGAGAAAACATTTCTTTTATATTTATAAATATCTTCTTTACCAGTGTGATTTTCTGCGTGTCTGCCAGCTTTGTAGCTATAAGGTACTGGACCGGAGCCAGCAGAACTATGACAGCCGCTCCTACCAAGGCACTCGAGCCCATAAAATGACGGAGCAGAATTATTCCCATCACAATCTGCAAAGAAACAAAAAGACCTGACTTGAAAAACTATTGATAGGAGTAAAACATATCCAAATATGTTTAAGAATATGGCTTATCTTACCTGCACGGGCATGGCCCACAGGTTGGGGCAGAGGAAGAGGAACCACATGAGCTGGTTGGTTTCTATAGCAACCAGGTTGTTGATCTGCCCCAACGTCATCTCCCCCATTGACATGTTGGAGGTGGATAGGCGCAGGATTTTGTTGTAGATCATTGCCTAGACAAGACAGATAACAAGACAGATGAAGGAAAGTTTAAGATGATGGATAGATAGACATATTAGTTCATCTATAATGCCAACCTTTTAAAGGCAGTCACCTTGTTTTAAAAGGTCGCTGAACATTTGCAAGCTGCTGTGGAACCCACCTGACCCACCTGATGCCTGTGTTTATTGAGTGTGGGGTCCCACACTGGTCCCAGAACCAAATCACAAAAGAAATTAATCCAGATGGTAATACCAACCTTTTTTTGACTGAAATAGTTGAGTCAGGGCCAGCACTTTGAACTGGGACATTCCATCTGGTTCCTCAATAAACAATGGTTAGATGTTTAGTACCTATCTTAGAGTTTAAGTGAAATAAAATATTGTCTGCCGTCTGCTGCTGAGCTGACTCCAGCTCATGGCACAGTGGTTTTCATGAATATATTCATTACTAGCAGTATTATTCTGGGTTTTAATGGAGAGCCAGACACTCTATATCCCATTAATGGAATCTATATATTTATAACTGCCATAACTGAACTATGCAGAAATGCCTACTAAACTTTGGATAACATCTAATTACATTAACCATGGGAGTTTTTACCACTACCACTTATCAGTAATTTTAGCTTATTTAAAGCAACTTTGCTGCTTCTTCCGCTGTGCACAAGCCTGTCTTGATAAAGACTAAATGCCAAAAATACATGTAAAAAGAAATACCTATAACATAGCACGTTCTTTTAGAATTTAGCATTTTAAATACATTTGTAAAAAAAGCAATGTTTTAGCTTTGAGTTTTAATAGGTTAATGGAAAGTGTCAGCACTATGCAGAATGCCAAAGACTTTTCCCACTGAGGGACTCCTATAAATAAACCCATCACTTACATAACTGAATTAAATAGAAATGCTAACTAAATGCCTTCACATTATCGATTTACATCAGCCCTGGAAATTTTTAACCCTCCTCCATGTTTCTGTTCAACACTGACTGCCAGCTGAAATCTACCGGACTGTTGTTACACTTCAGAACAGGTGTCCAATGAAACCTCTATGTGGCTATT
The DNA here is from genome assembly GCF_000239375.1 of Pundamilia nyererei. Lineage (NCBI taxonomy): Eukaryota > Metazoa > Chordata > Actinopteri > Cichliformes > Cichlidae > Pundamilia > Pundamilia nyererei. Next base: position 306,094 of record NW_005187692.1, on the reverse strand, counting down.
AAGCTGGCGCTTACATCAGCAATTAAAAGAGCCTGGTGTCACATGAGGTGACAGATAATGGCTGTGTGAGCTGATAAAACTCTGAAGCATCATAGAAATCATTCACGATGAGCTTTCCAAAGTGACACCCGAGTGTTGAAACACCTGTCCGAATTTTCATTTTCCACGATGCTTCACTCACCAGCAGAGCTCCCCGCATGTTAATGCCTGTTTCAATGGTGACATAGTACGAGGCCTGAAGGAAGGTTCTCTGCAGGATTAAAGCCAAGAAGAGAAGAACAGCCAGGATGGAGCTGTTCTGCAGCAGCTCATGGGAAGACATATGGTAGTTCTCGAAATGGGTGACCTACAAACACAAGCAGACAACAGGTACAAAAATAAGATTCTTCTTTGTAACCTGATCAGAGGTCAAACTGATTTCTCATTCGATGACAGTCTGTTGTCTGTTCCACAAACCATAGTAGCTGGTGCATTAACAAGAGCATATCCTATTTCAATCACAAACCAAAATTTGCTAGAAAATATGTGAAAACATTCTCTCAGATACAGATGTTTTTCAATTCAACCTTGGACGGATATTCTGGACGTTCATCAGTAACAATGTAAATAAGTGTGTTTCAAAAATAGGTTCTTTATCATTCAGTGTAAATAAAAAATGCAACTGCAGAACATTTTCAGTTTAATAATAATAAAATTATTATTATTGATATAATTATTAGGAAATTATCTAGATGATTAGCTAAAGAAAGAGTATTTCTAGGACTTATTGAGAATCTTCTGTAAAATCTGATGTTAAGATTCTACTTCATTTTTCTTTCATTTAATCGGTTTTCACTCTGCAGCAGCAGTGGTAAAAATAAGACGTTGAATTGGAACAGGATTGGGGTCTTTCTCTCATAAGCAGTGTCATCTTTACTGTCCTGGGATCGCAAGTCCCAAAAGTGAAAGCCAGAAACAGATTTATTGTCTCTTGTGCTATGGATTGGCTCTTAGCTCTAGCTGAGGGAGGGGCATGCAGACCAGAAGTGGGGAAATCCCCCCCCAAATTACACCATAGTGGCTAAATCCATTTACATATAGTCTATGGGCTTTGTGGAAAAAGAGATGATTGTCCAAGTCTCTGGAGCTCTCTTACAAAGTAAGGAACGCTTGCTATTTTAGCAAAGTCTGAAACATCGATGCAAAGTCCATCAGTGTTCATTTAAGTTGAGCTCTGGTGAGTGTCGAGACTAAACCATGATTCATTTTCATGAAACCACTCATGGATAGAGCCTCTGTCACCTGGAGAGGAACTACTCCCATTTACGTAATCATAGGATAAAGGCGATCACTCAGAATCACTTTCTATTGATTTGCAGTGACCTCCAACTCTAAGGGGATAATAAGATGAAAGTAAATTATGATCCAGACTGATTGTTATCCCTCAGCTGGTATCCAAGCAAATGATGGCTGTGCCATTCATGGTGATTCTCAGTGCTTTGTCCATGAGCCCCATGTAGCCAGGGTTTTAAACCAGAAAGCATGGTTGGCATTTTCAAATACAGCAATTTTATACAATATTTATATTTGTGGCAAAAAAGAGACAGAATATTTTATTCTAATATTTTATTATTTAGTTTCTACATTTCTGAATTCGTTTAAACAAATACACATTAGAATTTTATCCATGTATCCCATTTCTAGCGCAGTAAAAAAAAATGTTTATACACTGATAAATCAATCTGGATTGAAAAAATTACACATGAATTGTTGCTTCAAAAATCCCAGAGTGACGCTCAGCAGTCCCTCTGTGTACGTTAAACTGAGGCAGAGAGTGTGAGGTGAGTGGGGAATTTTCCATGTCACTCAGAAATGCAGCCATGCTCTGCTCTCTATCTCGATTGCCCATTATACCCACTTTAACCAGCAGGCACAGACCTGACAACAGCTTAACATCTACTATACCAGCATCCAGCCAAGTGGACTGTGTGAAAATACGCTGCCATTACAAAAGCATCTGTTCTGCCTCTCCTACAAGCCCTGACTGCTTTATGACCTTTGGAGAGGTTGGCATGGATTTAAGAGGAGTTGATGCCTATGATCACTTCTGCTGGTGTATATTTGGTTGCCAGAAATGCTGTCTGTGACCAGTCTGCTTGATCTCTGTCTGCTCTGCCCTTTTTATTGTAGGGAGATATTTATATTGTTTTGTAATGTTGTGTACGAGCTGCAGGTTTGGTCGAGCTAATTATGAGTCATGCTGGTCTATGCTAAGATATCAGACAGGAAGCCAGATATACTGTTACTATACATCCAAATGGATTAGCTTAATTTTTTTAAAGCCATTTTAAGAACAATTTTTGGTTTACTTGAATTATCAAAACTGCATTCTAGGAACATTTTCATTCAGTACCTTAATACAAGTATAACAAAGTCCATAATGCGAAGCAATTCTGAAAATTAGTAATAGAATTTGCTGCGATGAGGTTGTAGGAAAATAACAAAAATCCAAAAAGTTAATGAGCAATTCAGACTCAAGAATAAAACAACAAGTTAACAAAGACTGAGGGGAGACAACTGAACTAAAGCCCAATTCTAGTCTGGCCTTTCCACAGCCTCCCACTCACTGTCACTTTAACTGTGTGAAGGCCATGCCACATAAAGTATCATTTCAAAATAAAAGCCTTAAGTGGAACACTCGATTCTACATCAATACAGGCGTACTAACCACACTCTGAAAGTGAAGCACCCGTTTTTAACTGTGTTAACACACAGTGTGCACTGTGTTAACAGAAAGGCTTCATTTGGTGGGTTTACTGAAGTACAGCTTGTTGCAAGTTGCAAATAAATGCAGATAAAATGTACCGTAAATAAAAGAATTCATGAAAATGTGGTGCTTCCTGTTAATTTTAAACCAAATTCTGAACATAACCTGCTCCTGACCTGGTTATGTGTTCAGCATCAGTTACTATGCTGATTTAGCCACATTAAAAAATCCACTTTTGTAACACAAAAACTTCACATAACTTAAGCATTCATGTCACTTCATTGTAAGCCCCTCTGGGCCCTGCCTCTAGAGGTTAAAATAAGAATTGGTACGTGAGGAGATTTTCTGCTCTCTGTGGATTTATGCAAATGACCTGATGTCATGTGTCCTTCATGGCTGATTTCCAAACCCCGAAACTGTATGAAGTTACTATAAAAAGGTGCAACTTGGTGACTGAATCTAATCAGCATCATCTGCTTGAATTTAAATTAATATCTAAAAACGCAAATATGGAATTCAGTGGAATATAACTTCCAGACATCAGGAGACCCTTTATTGCTGACAACGTCCTGGAAGCGGTTTTTGTGCTCATTTATTTGTGAGGAAAAATACTTTGGATTTCAAGATAAAAAATGAGAAAACATTTGGAAAAATATTAAAAGTTAAGGTGAAACGCAGGTTTGGTTTCATGCTAGGAGTCAGGCATGAAGCTGCTCTGGTTAAAGTTACATCCACAAGGTCTGTTGCACGTAAAGTGTGTGTGATGTCATTTTAACTTTGTCTTAATCATCATCACGTCAGACACGGCGTCGCACACGAACTGTTGACGATGTGGCGACTGTGACCAACGCCTTGTTGACGTCGTGCTTAGAGTGAGTCACTCTTTGGCTGACTGGACCACCCAACAGTTATAGTGTGTTAATGACCCATGATGTTTCACTGATCTGCCCTTAACCACTAATATAATGATCTTATATAAACACTTAACAAGGCTTTGGTCTTGTTGATGGTGTTGGAGACATCAGCTATGCCTGAGTAAAGGTTCAGGTTTCCAGGATGATTTCTCAGAAGGGAAAACGAATGACATTAAACTCTTTACGTCTTCATCTCTAAAAACATACTATATATACTGGAGGTCTGCTTTTCTTACTTTATGATGTTTTTATATTGTTAAATTCTGAATTCTTATATTTTTTTAAATAACAAATATTAGGGTTAGTATTATGTTACATGAACTATGTTATAAACAATCCCTGAGAGCCTAAAGCTCAGGCGTGACTCTCTAAGCTTAATAGTCTGTTTTTTCTACTCTTAGAAATGTATGATGTCAGAGAGAGTGTATATTCCTAATGAGGTAATCTTAATCACTCAGCTCTCTGACATGTTAGCACCAAAACCTAGTATAAGAAAAATGATGTTTATGCTGAGCTGTGAATCATGAAACGTCCAAGAACAAGAATGCAGAGCTGGAAATGAGCAGAATGGGTCATTTTTAAATAAATACACCCCTGAAAGGAAAGAGAACCCAAACGCAAGAAGCAGTCGGCAAAAAATTCACAGCTAAGAAGATATTCACAAAAAAGTGAACAACCAAACATCCAAAGCATTATGTATGAGGAAATCAACTAGGACCATAAAGGAAAACTAAAAAAACACCAAGAACACAGGAAAGCTTGGTTACAAGTATTAAGTCCACACAGGAGGCTGATTTGCTAACTGAACACTATGTGGAAATGACACGGCGGGAAAAAGAGCAAAGGCAGGAAATCTAACTGAAATTAAAAAATAAAACACGAAGAAACCCAAAATTTAAATGACTCTAGAGTCCAAATCAGTCATATAAAACACACTATACAATAAAAAAAAACAGACTTCGTAACACGCCGTAATATTCCATAATGAACTGTAATTATGCAACCAGTGATGATGGAAAAAAGCTTGAAAGAAAGAAAGGTTGAACCCTCCGTTATACAGAAGTCCATAAACAAATGTGTTTGTGTAGAAAAAATCTGCTGGCCTTGTGTAAACAGTACTAAGGCGTCTTTTCTTAAAGGTCATACATCTTAAACACTCACCGTTGTGTTGTTGCCTTCTGGAACATCTTTTTCAGAATTTAGCTGCTCAACGATCCTAGAGATGCAGAGGGGCCCAGCAAAGCCCAGCAGATCTGCCAAGTAGCGGAAGGTGCTGCTGAGCAGGATGGGACGGCCAAATGCTCGATACATGGAGCGCCAGATCGATGGAGACCTATCTGGGTCCTCAGGTGTCTGTGAGGGCGGAGGATAGAAGGAAAAAGCAGAGAAATTAATTAGATCTTTATATTTTAATTTAGAACAACCACTGGAAATCACTGCAGTGAAATTAAATTATTTTACGGCTTCCATCTGCTCACCCTCTGATCCTCATAGGCGTCTTTAAGCCGCAGGTAGTTGGTGAGGGCTCTCATGGCGATGGGCAGCTTGCCGATCTTCTTCAGCTCTATAGGCCTCTTATGGGCTCCGATGATGAGAGGATTCATCCACCAATATGTCGCCTAAAAAACGAGCCAAGAATTTTCTGTGCTGTGCTGCCAAGTTGCGTTCCAGTAAAAATTTGCCACACTCAATATTGACCGTGTGGTGTCCTCGGGATTCCCATACACTTGTTTGCCATTCACCTAGGGACCATTTTTGACCCGAGGACACCACACGGGTTACGAGGCATTAAAACACAAAATAAGTTCCTTCTCTTGGTTTTTAGTACTTGTGGTCTAAATATTAAAATGGTAAATGGTAAATGGCCTGTATTTGTATAGCGCTTTACATAGTCCATAAAGACTCCAAAGCGCTTTACACGTTCAGTCATCCACCCATTCACACACTAGTGATGGCAAGCTACATTGTAGCCACAGCTGCCGTGTGGCGCACTGACAGATTATTTTAATTATATACTTTAGAATTTGCATTTTAACCTTTTTGTGTTAATAATGGTTCTGAAAATCTACCTTTGACAGCAGGTTGACAAAAGGCTGCAGAAAACGAACCCCCAAATCCTGTAAATCTTCTGGTGGTTTAACTTTCTGAGGGTTCGCAAAGAATACATATTTCTAGAAGACACAAAGACAAAATTAACAAAATTAACTACACAGGAAAAAACAAGAAAAACTAAACTATTTTGGGATGCCAGGATGATTGCAATCTACAAGAAACAAAGCTCCTTGAACTAAACCGACGTAGCGTGAAATGTATTTCCTCACCCTCACTCTGATGACGTTGATCTCCACGGCCATCAGAAGTCCATACAGGATCACTAACAGTGCAGTGATGTACAACCTGAGATACTGTGCTGCACCTTTGTCCTCGGCAAACTTCCACAACTTTATGGACTTTGTGATGAATGCCAGCACCCAGTAGATGAAAAGGACTTTGAGAAAAGAGACAAAAAGCAGCATCACAGTCACAGATGCCGCATCACTGGTATCATATTTGTGCTTTGGAAGATCATACAGTACCCTAAAAAGCTGAATTTTTCTTTGTATTTTGGCCTCTTGTCCACACAAAAACAACTTTAGGTCATTGAAACGGACCTTCTGGAACTCCTCCCAGGGAGCACATATTAAAAGTCTATTTTGAGTGTTGACTATGCAGAAAATAAGATTCTTGGAAACCATGAAAACATCAACCATTCATTCCTAGTTGGGCATGCCTTTGCTTTCTGTTTACACCAGGATGCACATTCACAGTTTTTATGGTCAATTCACATGCTTTTTCAAACGTGCAATATAATTTGTATGTCACACTCGCACTGGTCTGTTTACTGCTTTGTTTTTCCACTCTCTCTGAGTCCAGGTGAAGTCTCGGATTCCCACCCTTTGGCCGTCACACCATGCAACAACTCTATTCGATGGTGCAAAACAGACAAATGGCCCCTTTCCAAGTATCTTGCCCAAACCTACCACACACACTCTGAGCAAAACCCTCTTAAACAGTTCTGTGGACCACCTCTCTTTGGCGTAACCTGAACTGTCCCCAAGAATCACTGTGACTGATATCTCCTTCCCTATTGGCTTGTCATTACCCAATAAACCTTTTGATCTTTAACTTGTCAGCAATAGGTGCTGCTTAATAGTCCACTTTATTGCCAGTGTGGCAGATGTTTGTAGGTTATACATGAACCTAAGCTAAAACACTCATCTGGATGGAGATAATGGATGGAGCTAGTGTTGATATTGCTTTCACAAGCCTTCAAGAGAAGTACCTGCTTATAGATTCAGTATATACCACCTAGCAAACAGAGGAAATAATCTCAGGAAATGCTGAGAAAGTGGATGAACTCTAGCGAGGCACGTCTATACTCTTAGGATTAGCAAATTTCACATGAAATGTCTGCAAAACATCCACATGCTAACAAAATGGGTCATATTAAGCGCCCCTCACTGTCTTACCAAGCAGCAGTTTGGGAAAGTTGGATGTTTCTATGTTGTGGTAGTAAACGACTGATGTTGTGGCTGCTACAAAACCCATGAATGCTGGCATGAAGAGATGGAGGTGGTTGGTACCCATCACCCTACAGTAAGAGGCAAACACAAAATATATAATAATTAACATGCAAACCATTTATTTAACTAAAGACAACTAAAAAACAAAAAAAGCTTCTTTTTATTTGCTTATGTTTGATTTAAAAAAACATTCTGAGGTCTCACATGTTGCAGACGATGCCTTCTGAAAACTCACAGACGTGGACTAATAGCAGCAAGAAGGTGAGGATCCACCTCATGTTGTGCCCAGGGAAATGAAGCCATGTGTTATGATGGATCTGGACTTTAGAGCTCTGACTGCCCCAACCTGTTGGACAAAAACACAAGACAGTGCATCCGAGCTTGCGATGTTGTCAGAGGTGAGAGTGTGTGCAGAAAAGCGTAACAGAAGCAAAAAAAAAATAGATGGTGGATCCAAAAAATGTGTTTATAAATGTGACTTCAAAGCACAACTGATTTGCATCAATTTACTTTCACTCTCCAAGTAATTCTGCTGGTTTATATTCATGTCATGAAAATCATTGTTCACGGATGAAGAAAATAACTTTAAACATAAACATGAATCACACATGACAACACTTACAACTTTGACCTTTGAAAATCTCTGCATTTGTGTGTATGATCAAAACAACTCCAAACCACGCTTTTAAATGCATCAGGAATCTTTTGGGAAGATATGTTAACTTAAGAGGACAACAAAATTCACGTCATATTTATTTCATGTTATGTTACAAAAAAACTGTAAAAGAGAGGTCCTGAAAGCATGTGCAATCTAGAAAGAGCCCAACTGTGAAAAGTCACAGAAGTAATGCATAATATTAGTTCCAAAATAGTGAATACTTTGATAAATTAGGACCAGATTTAACCTTCAAATCTTAACATATTAATATATTCTGGCAGTTAGAAAAGACAAAGAGAAACTATCACTAGTATATTACAGTTTTTTCTGAATGCTTAAACCCTACCTGTGATTCTTATAGCACAATTTCAAAAACTATTAATACTTATACCAAAATCACTCACCGAGTTTGCAAAACTAAAAGCACAAACACTGCTTTGCACTCAGTTTGCCATTTTGTAACACACACTTTGCAAACCTGTAGCTACAATCCACTGCACAGCACTCTTTTTGCAGAACTGTAAACACAACTCACTGCTTTACACTCAATTTCCAAATGATCAACACACTCCTAACAAAACTATACACATTTATGGCTATTATTTACAGTATTTTGCCAACTGTCTGGCACTCTGCCACATGTGAAAACTGTTTTAGATAATTAGTTCACTTTCCAATCAGCCTAAGCACTATAAATAAGCTACAGGTAAGCTGTCCGTGTGGAGTACAATGGAGGGAGCAGGAAGAGTGAGACGAGTGAGAATTAGAGGAGGCCGAGGAAGAGGACGTGGAGGTGAAGCAGTAGGACAAAGAGGACAACAAGGACAAGGAGGTGAAATTAGAGGAAGAGGACAAGGAGGTGAAGTTAGAGGAAGAGGACAAGGAGGTGAAGTTAGAGGAAGAGGACAAGAAGGAGCAAGAGGAGGGGGAGGAGGAAGGGTAAGAAGAGTAAGAAATAGAATTACTGATGACATCAGAGCTACAATAGTGGACCATGTATTCAACCATGGAATGACCCTGAGGGAAGCTGGCCAACGGCTTCAGCCTAACTTGAGCCGCTACACTGTAGCAGGCATCATAAGGACATTTCGAAATGAGAATCGGTTAGTACAGTCACTTTGCACTAAGATTTGTAGCACTGCCATATGCTGATGACAAACACAACAATACCATAGATGTAAAAATACTGAAATTGTTACTTTACAGAATTGCTAGACGACCAGATGCTGGGGGCAGAGGAAGATGTTCACTGCAGACCAAGAAACCCATATAGTCAATATGGTGATTGCAAATAATTCCATAAGGCTACACGAAATTCAGCAGCACGTAATTGAGGATGACACCACCTTCCAAAACATGCAAAATGTGAGCATTTCTGTATTAGGTCGTGTACTTGCCCGCAACAGAATCCGAATGAAACAAATCTACAGAGTACCTTTGGAAAGAAACAGTGAACGTGTAAAACAGCTGCGATATGACTATGTGCAGGTAAGCTATAGTAGCATTGGTACTGAATTTGGACTGTAGTGCTGTGCATGTGCCTGCTGTGCTGAATTTGTTTTGTCTTGTCTAGAGAGTGATGGAGCTGGAGGCAGATGCCATGGGTCATGAGCAGATTTTTGTGGATGAGGCTGGTTTCCACCTCACAAAGACAAGGATACGTGGCAGGAACATTATTGGACACCGTGCCATAATCAATGTCCCACGACAACGTGGTGGTAACATAACTATGTGTGCAGCTATAAGTCAAAATGGTGTTGTTCACCATCATGCAACCATGGGCCCATATAACACTGCACACATTATTACATTCCTGGACACCTTACATGACATGCTCACCAATGTTCATAGACCAGAGCAGACCAGATACGTCATCATATGGGACAATGTTAGTTTCCATAGGGCTGCTTCGGTCCGCAACTGGTTTACAGATCACCCACTCTTCACTGTACTCAACATCCCCCTATACTCTCCATTCTTGAACCCAATTGAAGAATTCTTCTCTGCCTGGCGCTGGAAGGTCTATGACCGTCATCCCCATCAACGCATAGCCCTTTTACAGGCAATGGAGGAGGCATGTGGGGATATTGACCAGGCATCATGTCAGGCCTGGATACGCCATTCCAGGAGATATTTTCCCCGGTGCCTTGGACTCGAGGACATTGCGTGTGATGTTGACGAAATTTTGTGGCCGGACCCAGAGAGACGACACGATGTAGACTTTCTTTTTTTTCCTCAGTGAAATTACTGTTTTGTTTGGACTTGGGAATAAACACTTGTGTTTGTTTTGATGTGTGTAAGTAAACACCAGTACCTGAAGTTTGGATCCCTCTATGTTTACAGACCTATGACAAAAGTATGAGCTCAAACTGACATAGCCTACCTTGTGCACAGAGAAAGGAAAAGCCAGATGTGTTTTTTATTCATACCATCAGTGTTTAGTTGGTGCATTGTGTGCTTATTAATATGATGTCTTGTGTTAACTGTTGGATACCAAAATACCATTTTTACAAAGGTGTGGAGAGCTAAGCAAGAGTTGTTCGCTTTTACAAGAAAACTACAATGTTTTGCTGATTGGGTGAAGAGTTTTCTTATTTGTGTGTAGAGTTTTGCAAAAATAGCCAATAGTTACAAAAAATGTGCTTAAGCCATCAGAAAAAACTGTAATATACTTTACTGGGTACACCTGTTCGGCTGCTTTTTTAAGCAAATTGGAACAATAATTGACCGCAAATTAAGGCACGTGAACATGGTCAGGACAATCTGCTGAAGTTCAAACTGAGTATCAGAATGGGGAAGAAAGGTCATTTAACTGACTTTCCATGTGGCATGGTTGTTGTCAGATGAGCTGGCCTGTGTGTTTCAGAAACTCCTGGTTTGCTTGTATTTTCCCACATAACCATCTCTAGGGTTTACAGAGAATGGCCCATAGAAGATAACTTATCGAAAATGCCTTGTTGATGCCAAAAGTGAGAGGAAAATGATAAGTCTTCTGCAAACTGATAGGAAGGCAACAGTAAGTCAAATAACCACTCGTAGCTAAAAAAGGTAGAAGACCACATCAAACCTTCAAACAGCAGAAGACCACACCAGGTCCTGTCAGCTAAGAACAGAAAATGTAGGTGCCAATTCACACAGGCTCACAAAAACTTGACAGTAGTAGAAACAACATTGTCTGGTCTGATGAGGTTTGAGAAACTGAGATGACTGTAGCTTAGGAGTTAGAGCAGGCCATCTACTAATTTGACCCCTGGCTACTCAAAATCGCATGTGTGCCTAAGGGAAGGTACTACACCCCAAGCTCCTTCCCGATGTGTTCATGTGAGTATGAATGTGGCCAAACACTAGGTAGAAAGTGCTTTTGTAAAGTAGAAATGCATTATATAAGAATCCGTCTTTTCACCTTGATGAGTCCAAAGTTCAGCTCCAACATTAAGATTAGAGGGTCAGAATTTGGCACAAACATCTTCTGAATGTGGTTCCACCTGGACAACATGCCATGTCACAAAACTCTGATCATTTCCAATTGGTTCCATAAACATTATGGTGAGATGACTTTACTTAAATGGTCTCCATAATTTCAATACTATCCAGTACCTTTGGGATGTGGTGAATTGGGAGATTTACATGATGAATGTGCAGCCCAAAAATATCTTCAGCAATGGTTATACCTTCATATCAACGTGGGCCAGTATTTCTGAGTAAAGTTTCCAGCACCTTGTTGAATCAAAGCCATGAAGAATTAAAGCAGTTCTGAAGGCAAAAAATAATTCAGTCCAGTACAAGTAAGATGTACCTAATAGAGTGTCAGGTGAGTGTATATTCAGGTACCTGATGTATTAAGACATATTCAATCAATGATACAGTCGTTCAATAAGGCAGCAACTACTAATTATGTTAAAGTCCAAACTGCTAATTATATTCTTAATAAATTCATGTTAGGCAATCTTGTACCCATCAAATATTTACTATCTGTGCTTGAAAATAAATTTGAGTAAGTATGTAATTATCAAATTACTTGCTTATGGACTTTTTCCAAGTCTGCCTTTTTTCTACAGCATTTACTTCTACATGTAATTAAAGTCTCGCTGCTTTAGTAATAGAGTTTCATTTATTCCACCAGTCTCTATTATTAGATTTGATTCTGCTCTTAACTCAATGGACTGAAGCCATTTTGGAGCCTTAGGGCACAGAGACCATGAAAAACTACAACCAGGAAGCATCAATTAGTGAGTCCTCGGGGAGAGAGCTGAGGGCTTATGGTCAGAACCATTCCCATAAAATACTGACTACACCGAGACACACATACGCAAACAACACAGATAACCAGCCAAGCATTCAGTAAGTTATTCCCTGCAATGACTCGAAACCTTTAATAAATACATATTTCATTCTTGTTTGTTAGTTTGATCGATCCCTCGTCATTCTTCAACCTCTTTCTTCTTACTTCTTTTCTGTTTTCTTTAATTTTTCTGGCATTTTTCTTTTTGTCATTACTCATATTTAGTTTTCTTTTCATTGTCTAACAAGGGAAAAATCAAACGAAGAGTAAATGGGTGTGTAGGAACTTGAATATTAATATTTTCAAACCTAACCCACACAATATTCTCAATTAATAATTTGCCAGTACTGATTTTGACTGCTCTTTTGTTCCTGTGTGTTTTACTTGTTCCAGCAACAACAGCCAAGATCCCAGTGGATCACTGAACCATCAATCGAATCCCATCTTAACCACTTCTCAAAGCAGCTTAACGATGACATCCGTGTCAAGATACTGCCTTTAAGGATATCTGTGTGTGCTCCAAGTTTTTGTCATGTTGTGGGGACCTAACGCTTTTTTCTTTTTACAGATGGAGATGTGTTTTCTTAAACATGAATCATATCAGAAATCATCGCATTTACAAATAAAAACATATTTTTAATGTAATGCTTGTCCTCTGAAATTATAGTGTGTGTGTGTGTGCGTGCGTGTGTGTGTTTTGCTATCTTTCTGAGGACCAATGTTTGTCTCAAAACTATTATCACAAGGACATATCTGATAGGAGTACATGTGACAGATCTTCAAAACATTTGCATTTTTCCTGTTAAGATTTTGCTTAATGGCTGGGGTTAAAGAAGGGCAAGAAAACGCATCATGTCAATGAGCGACCGCACAAAGATAGCAAAAACAGTGCACATGTGTGTATTCCCAAGCGAGCGAGCACAACAGGGAAAGTTAAAATCACCCACACATCTGCTCAGTCAGTCAGATTACACAGAGTCATGCTAGAATAGAAGATTACAGTAACACAGCTCAGACAAGTCAGACAAGGGATTTCATCATTCACTTCAAAGCCCTAGAAAAGGGTTTTTGTTCCTTTCTTTCCAGACACTCTCTGACCACATCCCTGTCAGGCAATTGAAGTCAGCAAATCACTATTTTAATGTCACCTTATATATTTTACTATCCCATGAAAAAGAGGTTTCATTTCTTTAAAGTGATAAGTGGCAGAAAGTAGCTGGATGGATGTATGGATGGATATAATTTATTGGTACATTTATACTGTTCATTTTAAAAGTAATCTAAATGTGCAGAACGTCTTTACTGGTGTTGCATTAAAAACTATAGGGGCTGCTTGGCTGAAACCTATATTTTCTTTATTCATACACATGCTCCTAAACATATTTTACACTTCACAAGCATCTATTTTTAGTCGTAAACACGAATGAATCAAACTGGCCTTATGATCATTGCCTTCCTGCCATGTTTCCCATGCAATTAAGTTCTCCTCCTTCTTTCAGTAGCCTCATATGCTTTCTTTGATGGGAAAATAATGACTACAAGAAAAAAAAATGCTTGTTAAAATTATAAAATTCATAGTTGAAATCTTGATTCGAAATGGCTAGGCCAATATGGGGGTTTTTTGGTCCCGGTCTATCAGTTCATTGGTTATATTTGGCCCTTCTTCAAAATGTTATAAGACCTTAAAAAAAAGCTAAAGTATAGCCAGAATTTCTGAAATAAGAAAGCGTCAATACAAATGTTACCAAAACACTAACTTTAAATCCAGCCCTGAAGCAAATCTTTTTCTCCTATGCTGTTGAGAAACAAGTTGAGACGCTGTCATATTGCTTCATACTTTAAATAAAGATGCTCTTTTGGCCTTTAAAAAATGTCAGCTCCCATAAACCCCGCGACCTTTCTCAGCTAAACGCCATAATGGCAGGGAAATGATGAGTTCACTGAGCGATAGAGATGTTATTGAGTGTGGAACTAAACTCCAATCAGCTCCAATCTCACAAGTAACAATTGATTAATTTTAGTTAAATCCCAAAGGTAATGGTTTCTTAAAATATCTAATACTATGACATAGTAAATATTAGTTTTTTATTTTACCCCACAGGGCCTTCATTTCTGTTGGATCAAATTTGGTACATTTGCAGTTCAAAATGTTTGAAACATAACATCAGTGTCCCTGATTCACCATTATGAGGATGACTATTACGCAATTAATCACTTGCTAACAAAAATCAACTAACCAAATGTCATTAGTACAGAGGTTCAATAACAGTCAGATCGGGTAGGCCGTTCCTCCCAGTAACACCCCTGTAGGGGTGACAAAAAACATGAAAGCTGGGTAAGTCTGGACCCATCCCGGCCTAAAGGTGCATGGAAGCAACGCTCTCAATGACTGGGAAAAAAACTGTTATACAAGTAGCAAAAAGCCTACCTCTGTTCTGGCACCAGCGTGGGGCCCCATTGACCCTGTCCTATGCAGGGTAAACTGGAGTCTTAATTTTGTTTTTCATCAAAGGGCTTGTCAGCTTTTTGTCTGACACCTCACCCTGATCCAATTTGTCTTAGGAGACTCTACCAGGAGCAAAGTGCTCCTGACAACATAGCTCCACATTGCACCCATAGTTTACATAAATGCAGCTTGCTAATACAGCTTACTAGCCTCAGATGATAGCACTCTCACCCAAAACTCTGGGTCCAAAATCCAGCAGGAGCCAAAACACTAATACAGAGGCTTCAAAATGCATATCCAAAAACAATAGCTGACACCTAGAATATGTATAGACCAATATCCATTAATCACAATGAAGTGCATGTGACACAATAAGAAGAAAGATCAAAACAGTCTATTTGACTCAGATCCAGTAATCCTCACTGGATTAGTTCAGTCTTGACAACTGTAGTGAACTCCAGTAATGAAGGCGACGCTTTAAGAGATATAAGCAGGGAACACTAAAACATAACACAGGGTCCACAGCTGTGACTTTATGCTGCAGATATACCAAAACTCTTTTGTGTTCATAATGCAGATAATACCTGTGAAAATGTTTATTTTCTTTATTTAGTCCTTCAAAATACACCTGAATCATTCCATAACAAATCTGAAAAAAGCTCCCACTTGACATTTATCATAAATTAATTACATGAAAAATTAAAAGTAGTTTCCAAGAAGAAAAACTTTTTTTTCTAAGAGTCACAAATACAGCAGTGTGTTACATACCAATGAAGAGGATGGGGAAGGTAATGAAGAGCAGGAAGACATGAGGAACCAGGTTGAGAGCATCCACGAAGCACGGATTGTTCAGCACGCCATTTTTCACACTGTAGGCAGTGCTGTTGTTGCCACAAAATGACAAGGCCCTGCCGCCATCCAACTGCTCCATATGAGTCCTAAGTCAGTCTGGAAAAATAAGGCCCCAAATCAGCCAACACATTGCAAACCACACTAAACTAAAGACAATTGAGATAATTTTTTATAAAAAATAATCATTTTATGTAATCTTGCAGCAGCAGCAGCTTTGAAGTTCAGACATTTCTGTGGCCTGACACACAAAGTGCACACACACTCTCGGTGCTACACTCAGGCTTCTGAGAGGCATGAGAGCTATTTCAGGGACACCGTCCAGTTATGTGCCGGCCGGCTTATGGTGGCTTAATGTTAAGTGAATATTAAGAGTTGGAAAAGCCTCATCCTAGATCTCATGATGCCGTTGTTACTTCTGTAATTGATTAATACGCAGAGCCAATAACCCCAGGCTCTGCGATTCAAATCTGTGACATGAATGCCCTCCTTCTTTACATTGGGTTAGGGTTAAAATTGTGACCTCACTAGCACATCTTCAACATCGTCAGAATGTGTTTGAAAACTCATTTGTATTCCTTGATGCTTTGGTCAAAGATTGCCGTTTTTAAATGCACTCGACTTTACTCGTGACATCATAAAGATCCAAGAATAGAACAAAAGAGAAAAAGAAAAGTCTGCAGCCTACGACAGAGTATTAGGGCCACATTAGGAAAAAATGTATTACTGTTCATTTTACTGAAACTATTTAACCAGCTGTTTTATTATATTTTATGGTATCATTGCATCTGTCCTTTGCCAGCTATTTCATTTTGTGGGAATCCAGCCAAGTCTTCCAGGTTTTAGGTTTTTTCCTTCAGACCAGATGTCGATTTCTGCACCATCTCTTTAACGTCCTTATACTTATCACAACAACATAAATAATTCTTTATTACTAAAACTGATTTTGAAGCGCAATTTCACTAATTCATCTACACAAGGCTTCTTGTAGAGGGTGTAACAGCAGGGGCAGCTGTTTAACTTGAAACAACAACTCCCCAAATTTCAACTTTATTTACAAAGGTTTGGCTTTATGTGAAGTGTGTTGTTTTAGCGTTGACTCTAACTAAACATGTCTTTTTCCCCTTTTTTAAAATTAGTTCTGTAACAAAATCAGATATGATATGCCTCAAACACAAGGGGGAAAAATTTGAAAAATATCAGTAGATTATTAAACACCTCCCAACAGATGACAGTATGCAGTATGCTAAGCTAATAGCTAATACTTGGTAATAAATCCAAATACTCACCAGATATTAAAGTAAACAGTTTTTTGTTTTTTTTTTATTAAAGAGCATATCTCTATCTTATGTAGAAATGGCAGCAGTGCCCAGGGCTGATAATGAAGCCAGTGCCAAAAACTGCAGTTCCTCTAGTGACCACTTGAGGCTGCCTCTAAAAGTGAGTCAACACCCAAATGCTCCCATGTTGAATGATCAAACTTATGGGGCGCCGTTTGTAAAGTGAAGCATGCTGAAATTAACGGCAACATTTTTCCACATTTAGCTCAAAACAAGTAATTTTTTACAACATTTAATAAAATATTTGTAACTTTTCATATTTAAAACAGAATTTTAAATGTTAAATCTAAATGTTAAATATTCAATCTAAATGTTAAATGTTAAATCAAATATTATATTTAAATCTAAATGTTAAATGTTAAATCTAAATGTTATATTTAAATCTAAATGTTAAATGTTAAATCTAAATATTATATTTAAATCTAAATCTAAATGTTAAAT
>NW_005187692.1:274559-288762 GCF_000239375.1 Pundamilia nyererei | reverse complement strand
TTAACATTTAGATTTAAATATAATATTTAGATTTAATATTTAACATTTAGATTTAATATTTAACATTTGATGAAAAGTTACAAATATTTTACTAAATGTTGTAAAAATATGTTTTTGTAAGGTTTTGAGCTAAATGTGGAAAAATGTTGCCGTTAATTTCAGCATGTTTCACTTTACAAACGGCGCCCCATACAAACTACAACAGAAAACAGTCTTTACAGTCTGGTACCAAAAAAAATAAAAAACAAAAAACAGATTTTGCCTCTTTGGATAGTTACCCCCTTATAACAGCTGTACTGGAGTGACATTTTTATGACCTATTCTGGCGTTGTACTGCTAAATATTACGGTTAGGGGTGTGACCCCTTTCTAGCTCTCTGCTAGACCTTGTCCGCTAATTCTACTCAGTAACTTGGATATTGTGATTGTGCTGCTGAAGCAGTTTTTAATGGGACTAACTGAACAGTAATTATGGCTTGCTGTCAGGTACAACTCATCCAAGAATTTTGTGCTTAAGTTTTTGTGAGTGAAAAACAAATGTTTTATTCAAATCTTTTACTCTATTGCTCTGGGTTTTGCACCTGTAGAGTTGGATGCACCTTGATACCCAAGCATGCCAGTAGCTAGTGCCCCTCTGTGTGCACTTCCACTTCACTTATTCTACTTCATTATCACTTCTGACTTCAGAAAACTAGCATGACACCTGGCAAAATGCTAATATTGAGGCCTAAATATTAGAGGTGCAACGATACTCGTATCGATATTGAGCCGTTCGATACAGTGCTTTCGGTTCGGTACGCATATGTATCGAACAATACAACATTTTTTATTTATTTTATCAACTTTTCTTCTGATGATGCTGTCTGTGTTGAGCGCTCAGTGGATCTGCATTCGACTACTCCGCCTAGGCTGCACTGTCAAGTGCAGATCCACTGAGCGCAGTGCAAGCTAGCAAGACAGAAGCTAAGCCCTGCTCTTGAAGCTCGTTGCAACATGGCAACTACCTCAACGCTACCCAAAATTGAACCTCCCCCACCCTCATTCAGATCTGGCGTTTGGAACTATTTTGGTTTTCATGTGAAGTATGACCCTGATGGTAAGTGTGTCATGGACAAAAGTAAAACAGTATGTCGGATATGCCACACAATGCTCAATTTGTGGGAACTAGTACTTTAGCGCAGTTAGCTTGTTAACGTGTTGACGCCGTCCAGCCCCAAGCACGGGGCGATCCGCGGTAACTTGTTAACGGAGATTTGCCGCGTTATGGCGTTAATGTCATTTTAACGAGATTAACGCTGACAGCACTAGTGGGAACGCAACGAATATGACTGCACATTTACGCCGACATCATCCTAGTGCAAAGACAAGTGGAAACAGACAAAAACAACAAGCACGCATGCTACAAACTTTACCTGAGTCATTTAGACAGCCGTTTGCACAGGATTCTCCTTATGGGGACCTGATATGTTTAATATGCTGCTGAGAATATAGCCCAGAAGAAGCGTATAGTATAGCTTTTATTTTGGAAAGAGCCATTTCTCTGTAATAAACTCTCTTTTCCAAAGATGAGTGATTTCTCGATCAGATAGATTTAATTTTTTTATTTTGTTGTTTCAGCAACATTAAATTTAAAAACTGTACTTTTGAGTTAAAATATATATTTATAATTTTAATAAATGATAAATTAAAAAGGCATGAACATTTTTTTTTGTATCAAAAAAATATCAAACCAAACCGAACCGTGAATTTTGTGTATCGTTGCACCCCTACTAAATATGCAAAGGCTAGTTACTGAATCACTACATGGCGGTATACATTCAACTTTTATATGCAGCCACTACACAGCATTCTGTTGCCTTATTGCTGAGAAATTATCACTGTGTGACTTACAGGAGAAGAAGTGTATCGTTTCAAGCAGTTTCACCTCAAATTTCTGCCTACTGTTAACTTCTTTACTTATTTATTTATTACCGTATTACTTTCCCTTTTACTACCATCATAGAAGGATGTAATTAATGTACGTGTATCATTTCACCTGGAAGTACAAGTAAGTTAACCTTGAACACCTGCGTTACACTATACAGCCCAGTACTTAAACTACATGTGGATAATTCAGGAACCTAATTTAGAGTTGTTTAAATTGAAGCAGCTTAATAAGAAAACTACAATGGTAGTAATAAAACCAAGTGTCTTACCTCAGAGTAAAGTAATAAGCCTTATCAACACCGTCTCATTCAGAATGCTTGAATTTAAAAAAAAAAAGCAAATAAAAACAAAAACAAGGAAAACAGACAAAGGAAAGAAAAAAGAAAGGAAGAAAGGAGGGAGAGGAACAGAAACAAAATACGGTGAGAGTTGGAGAGGGAAAAAGTTGATTATTTTTAGCTCCGCAAGAGATTCAGCTGCTCCACTCACTGCTGCCTGTCTGTGTGGATGGTGTCAGCTTACATCATGTATGAAGAAGTGCTTCCATCCAAGTCTTTCAAAATAAAACCTTTGTATTTGCAAATAAACTGAGTACTGTTGATGTGCTTACACTGAATTACTCACAATCCACAGTTAAATATAGAAAAATGCTAATTGTCTCTCATTGCAAATTTCCATAATGTGGCTCCTGATGCAGAACAGGTTTCTACTAATTGGAGTAAGAAAGCAGTTTCTTTAGATAGAATAAACAAGAACTATGTAAGAACCAGTCCATATAATAATTTAGTGGTTTTGAAAAATATAATACGAAGATCAACATTTATAATATCTATAATTACATTTATCCATACCTTAGTTTATAGTTCATCTTTTTGGCAACTTAGTTCAATTTAAGATACGAGTTCATGATGACTAGAACTGTACTAGTACACAAAAAGAACAATTGCAGAATTTACGATATTTACTGTTTAGTTTGTTTGTTTTTTAAGCACAGCACATGTGACACAAAATCTTAAAGTCAACAATGTAGATTCAACACTTTACACCCCATTTTTTAAAACACCTTGTACAATGCAGGAATAACATGAAGTAATACTAAAACCAGCATATTGAGGCAGTTAAATATTTAAATACTATATATGCTTTGAATACAGACATCTCGTTCGTTCTCTGCACATGTATAATGTCATCATGTGTACGCATGCTAAATGCATTCACCTAATCTGTTACACGTTACACCAAAATGTCCTTGTGTCATTTTCACTCATTATTTTAAATTGTTTGTGTTCATTTTCACTACACATATTCTTGACCCCACATTACATTTGTCTCCTTTTTTGCCCTTCAGCCTGTGTCGTATGCTCAGCAGTTTCTATAAACTGAAAATCCCTATAGTTTAAAAGAAAAAAAGGAGTTTTATTTTGAAGGTTCAAATCTCATAAAAATCAGTAAAACTCTGTATATTCAGACAGCTTGATACAAAGTCACCTCCTATCAGATTTCCAAACTTGTACCAGTTTAAGGGTGAGAAGGAGGTTTATTATAGGCTTCCTCAACAGCCTGCTGACATGTCAAGAGCAAAGTGGATTTACAAACATACAGCTAAAGAAATATCGCTTAATCTGGCATATCTACTTTTATCATGTGTAGTACTTTTATTTAAACCTCTACAGCACAAACAATCTGTCTGTATGATTGTATGAATATATTAACCTCTGTTGGAAAATCAAACATTTTTAGGTAAATCACACATATGCGTAAAGTCATTATATTAATATTTTATTTAAAATAACTAGAATTATTTGATATTATATATATAAATAGAGTAAATATAATGCTATTTTAATTAACAAGGTGAAATATGACACTATCCTTAAGGGACCTCAACCTGCTCTGATGTTTTGGCATGTGCACATTTATAATGATGGACACTTTAAACTCTTTAATCTGATTTCGTGTGGTTGCACACACAGCAGCTTGATATGGGAGATCATCCCTAAAACCTGAGTGAATCCTAGAGCCTGCAGGGTACACACGTGAAACTGCTATGCTTAGCATTAAAACAGAAACCGGGACCTTTGATGCGGTCAGCGGGCGCACTGAAGAGAGCACATTATCGACTGTATTGTCTTTCATTCATGCAAGCTGCTGCACTCAGAAGGACGAGGTTCGATTCTTGCATGCATAAAAAAATATGATGGATGGATGGAGGAAAGACCAATCGGGTTTATTTTCACGTGTTATTCAGCGTCCTTCATTGTGATTCAGTCCTGCCACGCATTAATATCAACAAACCTCCATTCAGAAATCAAACAGTTTGGAAGACTTTCAACACGCGGACCAGTAAAAACAGACATATTATAAAGATGTGTGATTTTTCTAAACCAATGTGATCCAATCTAATATTCGGCAAGAATAACTGAAATAATAAGAAGATGTAAATTTATAAATCCTTAAACTTTTTAAACTGTACCACTTGTAATCGACCCAGCCTCCTTCCACGACCAGCAGCAAAACGCTTTTTTTCTTCTGAATTGTGTGTGCACGGTGCATTACACGGTGCCGAAATGAAGACTCACATCTCAAAGACTCCGATATTTTACACTGTTTATTTTGAAGCTACGCGCCAGCAGTAAGAGCCAAATCGACTCAAACTGGAGGAATGCTCAATGAAGTCTGGCTCTCTCACATAAACAGAGCACCATCTCTTAACATCCTCAGTTAAGACGTCGTGTTACGGCACACTGAGGATGCTGTCGCCTGGTTGCGAATGACAGACGGATAAAGAAGGAGAGCTCACCCCAGCACTTACCCGACCTTTGACGCAGGTTTACGGGTCACGGCGTCTCTTCCGCAGTCTTTATCCCTGTTCGAGGTGTCTTATGGTTGCGGTTTATACTGAAGGCACGGTGACAGGAAATGCCTATATATTACGACCACTATCGTGTCCGCTCAGAAGCCGTTATGGCGCTCGTGCGGCACAAATGATACGCACGCACTCTCAGATATGATGGTTGTCTTTTTTTTCTTTTTTTTTCGGAATAGTTCATGTACATGATAGAAGGATAAATTTAGGTCAAACTAAAGCCAAATCAGGATTAAATCGGCCTTTTTCAGAGATGCTGTTTGTAAACTGGCAAATTAGGAGTATGTTTCAAATGAAATAAAGGAATTTTTCCCCCAGGTTAATATGAGAGAAGACTATTTTAACTTATGTGTGGTTGGTAATATAAGAGCCATAACAGTGTCTCAATGTTGGTAGAGTTTTCAAATATTTTTCTTTCCCATTAATTTTATTTTGAAAAGTGTAAGCGCTATTTTCGGCACAGTGCAGCGGGAGGGAGCTTTCCAATCTGATTGTACCTCTCACCTAACGGAAGACTCGTGCTCAGTGCTTTATATTTTTATAAAGTTTTAAAAAAAACAGTTATGAAGGTAATTTGTAGAAAAGGAACACCTCCAAATTTGGAGGCCTTCCAAATTTCTTTTTTCTTGACAAGTCCTGACAGTCTAGATTACTGCTCCAAAAGTATCAATTTAACTATGTAAAAACTGATCATTCAGCTGTACAGATCAAGGATCGCTGACTTAACTTAATTCAATTCACATTAATTTTTAAAGTGCCAAACCACATCAACAGTCACCTTAAGGTGTTTTATATTATAAAGTAATGACCCTACAATAAAACAAAGAAACCCCCAACAATCAGATAACTCCCGGCCCAAGAGCAAGCATTTGGTGACAGTGGGAAGGAAAAACTCCCCTATAACAGGAAGAAATCTCCTGCAGAACCAGAGGGAGGACAAAACGGGGGTGTCGAAATTCATAGGCTGCATCCTCCCGAGGCCGCATGTGTAGGCAGATTACATGATGTAATCGATGTGTGATGTAGACTCCTCCGAATGCAGCCAACAAATGTGTCCTCCTTTTCCCCAAATTTGAAGGATGTGTCAGGTGTATCCTTGGTGGCCCACCATATTCCAGAATTCACAGTAAGGCCCAGCCAATTCCAGTTTCCAACAATGGCGGCCGCTACTTAGTTTTAATATTACTCTTATTACTCTTTCTGGATCACAAAATAAACTTTTGTGATATTTTCAGGTGTGTAAACTTCAAATATCTGCTCGGTTTTTCAAGATATCACACATTTGCAAAAGTGCTCCGACATTTTTGGAGATGTCTGTTACCCAACAACTCGATAGCTAGCCGGGGCGATAACAGCGAACTCCCAGCACATCGTTTTCAACCCCCGTAGTCTTTCTCTACTCAGGTTAAACATGATATATAAGTCACTTAGATAATTTAAAAATGTTATTGTTTGGCTTTTTTCAGTGTTTTATTTGTGAGTAAATCGGTTTGGCTGAGATTAAAGTAATAGTATAGTATATAGTTTCACATAGCTCAATAAATGTCAAACTAATTAAACAGAAGTGTGAGATGATTGAGAATTTACGCCAGTGTCCTGTTATATTTTAGATGGAAAGGCCGAGTTTATTAAAGTCCACTAAGACAGCTGGTGATGTAAAACTGAAGGCTAGACGTCCAATTTCACAGCTGCTCATTTCCGGCCTACCCAGCCTTCTGAAGACCAGGGCCACGTAGACCACGAAGGCCGGGTCCTCAGAAGGATACAGCCTATGAATTTGGTCACCCCTAAAGACAAACTGTGGAAGATAGTCAGAGATTAATAACAACTGATGATAATTGACTGGACTCTGTATTTTGAGTCCTCGGTTTTATGGTTCAAGTCAGCAAGTTTGATTGATTGATTGATTGATTGAATCTTTATTTTGAACATGTTGAAAAAGTACAACAAAATAGAATTAAAAGAGACAAATGAACAAAGCAAAACAAAAGGAAAACGAGCAACCACAACTCCAAATAAAGTTCATGTTCAAAAGTTTAGTTAGTGGACAGTATCCATCCAAGACTGTGGACGCCTTCTCCAAGACGGACTGGTGTCAAGGCACCACTCATTTTCAGCATCCAGAATCTCTGCAAGACCCCAGTCAGCAGGACTCAGAGATCCAGAATCGTCTCAGATGGTGTGAAGGGGGAGGTGTTCAAGGTGAGGCTCACTGATCGATCAGGTGTTCCAGCTTGTTGCTGGGGATGTTCAAGACATGAACAGCCTTACCAACCTCCACAGCATGGGCCTGACCCGTGCAAGGATGCTGTTCCATGGTCAAGAAGTAGCAGGTCATTACTGCTGAATATGAAGCCAACCAATGGCTACCTTCTGTGCCTTTTCTGGGTGGGTTTCTCAAAGAAGCACACCAACAGCTCAGAAAAACAACCTGCGCCTAGTGCAGCAGGTCCACTAAATCTACAAGATGATCAGTCAATGGTCAGTCAATGACCTCAAGAAAGCAGTCAACAAGGAAACGAAGAAGGTCTTCTCATGTATCTGTCCTCTGCATGATGTGCCCATCCGCAAGTTCAAAACCGCATTCCACATGCTCTGGCTGTACAAATAAGCACAGTTGAATAGAAGTAGTGGGGGAAAAACCCCTGCTTCTCCCTTTCTGATGATTTTTTGTTTTAATCAATCAATACTGTCAAGTCTTATTTAATTCAGTATGATGTTGATTCTGGAACATATGTTCCAGTTTAGCATAACAAGGATCTATAATAGAGTCACAGCTTTGGATAGTGACTAAAGGAATAAGATTACAAAAGAATAAAACATGAGGAACTTTAATATGCATAAGAAGCTCTGCAAAGCAGCAGCTAAAATTGATACATTATGGAGACGTTCCATTATTAGAGGATTTCTAGAGCATTAATTAGATTTGAAACATACTGCGGACATTTAATAATGTTTCATCTGGCCTGGGAAAGCCTCAGGATAACCCCAGGAAGAAGTAGAAAGAAGCACTGGGGAGCGTTACTTATAGACTTCCCGCTCAAAACACAGTCAGTCTATAAATCAAAAACATATAATGTTTTGTATCTATTGCCTTCATTCAGTCTACGCCTCGAGATAAAAACAGAAAAATGCATTTAGTGTTTTTATCAAAGAAGATAGGAAGAAGGGATCTTCTCTTTCTATTCCCTTAGGAAGAATAACATATTGAAGCACAAGCAAAGTAATTACTCAGACTTTTCCACCCATGAGAGGACCCAACCTCCAGGGCTGGGGAGAGTGGTCTGGAGACCCCTGTAGTGCTGGGATATGTTCTTACAAAGGTTACAGATCCTCAACACGGAGCCTGGGACTCCATTTGCTTTTGTGTCCCAGCTGAGAGGCCACAGCCTGGGGGCAGCAGCCAAACCAGACGTGTGTGTGGGAGGATTTGTCAACAGGGACACCGTGAGCTATCAGTGGGTCTGAGAGTGTCCTTACTGCATGGCTAGGCGACGTGTGAGGAGATTCTCATCCACCAGTGTTTCCCAAGAAAGTGACCAGGGGATTGATTTGGCCTGTGCCCTGTAAACACACACTCACATTTACATCACTTCAGTACCAAGCATTCCCATATCAAGTACTTTAATATTCGTAATCCTAAATCAAAGTCATCACAGTGAAATTTTTATGATTTTCCTTTTTCATTTGAGTTTGAGTCCCCAGAACAGATGTAAGGGCTCTGCTTTGTGTGTGCATGTACGCACACAATGGTTAACACACAAACACACACACACAAAATGCCATAACTCCATGACTTTTTTTTTAAACTCCCCCATGGTTTCACTCCCACTCACCCTCTCTTCCTCTGTTCTCACATACTCACAAACCATTAGAAAAAAAAAAACCCAAACAGATGTTCAACTTTGACCTCTGACCCTTGTGTCACCAAAAGAGGAAGTAGCACTTGTGACCCACAGTGACACCCCAGAAAGGCAGATGATGGAGAGAGGATGGGGATTAAAGCACAACTGAGATTCAAATGTGCGTATTTATTTTAACTGTGTGTGTGTGTGTGTGTGTGTGTGTGTGTGTGTGTGTGTGTGTGTGTGTGTGTGTGTGTGTGTGTGTGTGTGTGTGTGTGGTTTACAGCGTGAGAAAACTCTTTCTTGAGGGAAGTGTTTGACCAACAAGATGCTCCAGAGCAGGAAACGGGGACTGATCCCCTCTGCGGGACACACACACAGATTTATACCAGCATCCTTTATAAGGACGCTTTTTGTCATAATTAAGTATTTAACCCCTGACATTAAGCCTTGTGACCCTGACTCTAACATCAGGAACATCAGTCTTTGTTAGCTGACAGCTGTTTAGCTGTTCAGTTTTGAGCTTTTTATGGTTATGTGAGATTCCAGCTGCTGATGTTCTGCATGCTTCTCACATCTTCTATGCATTATTTTTTCCTCACTCCTGCACGATCACCTGCTCTCTCCTAATAATTTTCACCGGCTTCTGATTGTCTCCTCACATGTTTGACTCAGTTCTCTTAAATCTTCTCTGAAATCCCACCTGCTTCCCACAGGTGTGTATTTGGATCCTCATTCTGTTTGTCAATTCATCTTACAGGTTATAATTTGATTTCAGTTCTTTTGCACATTGTTCAATTCAGTTCAATTGAACTCAATTAAATCAGTAAGTAAAATGTATTTATATAGCACTTTTTACACATAAAGATCACAAACTGCTTCACATGCAGACTGGACAGGGATCAATCTGCTGATCTTCTGATTGATAGATGATCTACTTTACTTCCAGAGCCACAGCCACCCCAACATGTGAGATATGGGTCTTTGTATCTGTAATATGAAGCGAGCTCAACATTATCCAGATTATCTTTTCCTTATCTGACTTCACTTGCCCTATCCTCACTAGTCAGACTAAATGAAACCTAGCTTACACATCCACGCTGATCTTTGAGTATAGTCCAGTCCAAAGTGTTTTTCAATCACATCCAGTCCTCTCATGTCACATCCTGTTTTAAAGGACCTAATACTCAGTTTGAGCCTTTACAGAAAGACTTAACTGACAAATGATTAATTTTAATATACACTCGGTGCAGTGTGAGGACACTTTTATAAAAACAACACATTTAGCAGACGAAATCCACTGAAAACTTCCAGTTTCTTAAAAACAAATGTAATCTTACTCTGCAAAACAGTCTAAGCGTCCAAATAAATATCTTTGTTCTTGAAAAATTTTCTCTTTTCCAAATATGTGATCACTTTATTATTACACAAGTATTATTCTTCGTAACCTACACCTAAATCTTCGTTTTTGTTCCCGTGATCGAGTAGTCAAGTCCTCAGCATGCCATTAATACACACATATATACACAGAGATGGGGTATTAGTCTGTGCTGCCACCTTTTGGGAACTTGCTGACTGTTGCTGATGGCTGCTGCAGCAACAAAGCAATTAATCAAACTTCAAACTGAAGCCACCAGCCAGAAGATGACAGCGCATTATTTTCTCTGACACTTGAAGGTTATCTGAAAGACAGCAGAGATAGCAGTCACCAGGAAACGCTGATTGCACATTCAAAACTTTTGCATTGGATCGTTCTGCTTGGTGAAGCCTGTTATTCGACAGCAGCCAGCCGTTAAAAGTCTCTAATGAAAGGACGCCAATCTGAGCACAACGTTATTCCTGCAGATTAAAGGAAATTAGTTCTTTTATTTTTTAATCATTACGACAAACAGATGAGACAGAGGTAGGCTTGATGAGACAGGACAAAAAAAAGAGAGAAGTGTTTGACAGCTTCTTTGCTGCTGAAAAATCCTGATGATCCAAACTGCCAGAAACATCAGAAATGCACTGAAAGTAAAACTCTCAATTTACTCATCTACTTACTTTATGCTTCAGTCAAAACTAATTTGGGTTGTCACAACTGATTTGCATCAAAATCTTTACGTTTCTCCTTTTCTAATGCGGGTACAGGTGTGTCTATATGACTGGAGACCTTCACCTTCCCTTCCCTTACTCCCTTACTCCCTTACTTCCCTTCCCTTTACTCAGTTGTATATAGCATTTGTATTTGTATTCTATTTTTATCTTATTGTATATTTATTTTATTTTATTCCACTGTATATAGTATTTTATTTATTCTATCCTGTACAGTTGTGTACTGTATTTATTCTTATTGTATCCTAATTTTTGCCTCATAACTTTTGCACTGTCCACTTCCTGCTGTGACAAAACAAATTTCCCACGTGTGGGACTAATAAAGGTTATCTTATCTTATCTTACCTACTGTGTCAGCGCTGTCAGGGCTGCTTCATTTATGTAACCAGTTTAATATTTACTTTGTTTAATATTTACTGACATTAAAAATGGCTTCAACCTTTGAAGCTTTTCACTCAGAACTGAGAAAGAACATCAGGAAGTTATTTTTTCATCATTATTTATTTGAATTAAATTACATTTATTTTTTAATACAATACAATACAATACAATACACTTTATTTATAGAGCACATTTAAAAACCAACGGTATACCAAAGTGCCTCACATAAAAGACAGAAACTAAAACATAAATATGAAATACTATAGCCTCCAGACTACCAGGAAAAAAAATGTTGTCCAATCAAGAAAAATTTTAAATCCCCCAATGTTTGTAAGGTAATTAGAAGACTGAAAAAAAAATTTGGGAAAAAAAAGTTTACATTTTTTAGATATCACATGTCCACTGTAGAGGACATTGGAAGGCCAAACATGTAAAAATGAACTTTGATGGCAAATATTTGCTTCAACTCTTCACCAAGGAGAAGTTTGAACTCAAGGAACTGTAGTGGTTTCTTCCCCCAAAACTGCAAGTCACTGCTATACTGAAGCCACGAGTTGGTGATTGCCAGATCAAAAAGTAGAGAACTGCACATACTGTCGATTTCTGAGTGCGAGAGACCATCCTGTAGAAACTCAACATTCGGCAGCAAGGTCCACGTCACCTATATTGGTAGTGTACTCAGTGGACTTGGCACATGGACAAACCTTTTGTTTTTCTTAGACCATCTTGTGCGTCTGTCCTGAGGTTGATTGCCATTGGCAGAGGATGCCATGACAACTGGCTTGTTGTCCAACCACTTAATGACAGCAAGTTCAGGTCTGAGTACCATATCTGATGCTCCTCCTTCTTTCTTCTTCAAGGGCTTATTCCCTATGATCTTCTTCATCAGACAACTCAAGATCTGGGTTTCCCTCATCAAACTGCAATACATTTCTTTCTGCTTCTAAAAATGACTCCTTTTCTGGTCATTTAAAAAAAGAGAACAAAATGGAGGAAATGACTACAAATTTCCACTACGGAGGACATTTTTTAAACACTTCAATACTATACTAAAATGAAGTTAGAATTAAGCATACTATGTTTTAATGTGTTATTAAGAGACTTTAAAATATGTTAACAACATTTATAGCTAAAAATTGCTCAATAAGAAGTTTTATGCACTTACTTTTCTTCTTCCCATAAAATGTGCTTGCAGCGATGGCCGCCATGTTCCTTAATGAAAAAACTAAAGTTCCCAAAGCTCCACCCCTTCACATTTGGTATCATTGGAAAGTCCTAAATGTCCTCTGTAGATACCCAAAGGAGGCAATTCTGTAGTATGCAGTGCATGGGAGATATTCAGGTTTAGAAAGGTGTTCTACAGAGGACAAATTTGCATTGCTGGTAGTCAGGAGGATAGGACCATAACAAAGCCCCAAGTATGCTAACAGGTCAGTGTCACTAATACACAGGAATAGCATAAACTGCATATCAAGAAAAACATGTTAAAAGCACAAAGCCATAAAAGATATGTATAAAAGGTAAAATAGAGTAAGTCTAGGAATCAGATGCAGGCATTAACGAGCAGGAAAGGCAAGGTTAAACAAATCCGGTGCATTGACTGAAGCATAAAGTAAGTAGATGAGTAAATTGAGAGTTTTACTTTCAGTGCATTAAGCATTTTTTCCCAATAAGTTCAAAGAAAGTAAAATGAATGATTCTTCAATCATTACAGCAGCAAATGTGGCGAGAAACATAAGTAACAAAGAATTCAAAATAGTTTAGACAATTTTATTTATTTTAGAGCATTTTAAGTTTGACTGATTAACAAATAGTTTCAGCAGAATGTGCAGGCCTGTGTGAGAAATGCAGTTACTTTACAAAAGAATAATATGAAGCAGGCTTTGAGTATAAAGTGTTTACTTACAAATGATTAACAACTACTGAGCCATGAACCGGCCCATAGGTGCAAATCCCACGGGTGGTATCCATAGGCAACCACAAGCACCTGTCTGTAGACACTGTGGTCACATCACTATTCAACAGACTGTGAAGTTCTGGCAGTAAATCATTACACAGGTCAGTCTTGCAGTTGTATGAGATGCAATTTGGGTTATGCATGAAAAAAATGAGGGTAAAATGAAATTTTATGTTCTGTTAAATGTTCTCTGTAAACCTTTACTGTCACTTTATTGTTAATGGCAGGTGACTCATGTTTTTTCTCTCCTGTTGCCTGTTTTACAGATCCTACATGACCAACAGGAGGCGTCCTTGCCTTAGTTTAATAAACTGAACATCAGCAGAAAGACCCCAGCTGTATGTTTCATCATGTCCGTGCTCTCCATTGCCCATTATAAGGCTGTTCATTGAGTTCAGATATAAAAAAGCTATTTCCTCCTGGAAATGGCAACAGATGCTGGGCATTTAGAGCAGGAAATATGCAGGTAGGATGAGACGCAGGATTCATTATTATTATTGATCTCACAGCTGGTTTACAGAGGCTAAAAATCTGAGTGATTCTCATGCTTTAATAAAAACTATCCATTTGGAACATTAATTACAGGGTTGAATATGGTCTCCTGCCATACACGTGGTGCTTTGCAGAGATTTACTACATCAGTGAGTCTATAGAAGGTATAACTGCAGGTCCTGAGGTATTACTTTCTTGTCTGTGGCTATAAACAGACAGTAAACACCTTAGTGAGGACAGGTGGAACTTTATAAGTGTTTCTTACAAGATCTACCACTTGTACACAGTACAGCTTCAACTTTTACTTCTTTTTCTATGTGGTTCATCACTATGGGTCATCATAGCAGGGACACGAGAGAGGAGGATTTATTTTTAAGTTTTATGAGCAAGGTGGTTGTTATTGTTTATTAGAAGAGAAAATACATTCATTTAAGTAGCATGACAACTGACATTTGAAAAAGCATAAGCTCTCACTAATGAATGTTGTCCACTGTAAATGTGTCCTGTCATTTTCAAGAATTAAGAAAAATATAAATAACATACAAACGGCTTAAGAAACCTTTTACATTGTTACTTAAGTGACGTGTCATATCTGGTTACATATCGCATTATTTATTTCACGTAAAAAAAATTTTTTTTTTTT
>NW_005187692.1:265526-272382 GCF_000239375.1 Pundamilia nyererei | reverse complement strand
CACCCTGCTCCAGGGCCGGGCCCCCATGCACCCACCCGCCCACAACCCCGGCAACACACCAACCAGGACCCAAGCCCCCGAGGCCCGGCCCGGGCCCCAGCCCAGAGACGGAGCGCCCCCAGAACCTCACGCCCATCCCGGACCCACCCAGGTTGCCAGGTCAGTAACCCACGTCCGTCAGCACAGACCCTCCCCTAGCCCCGCTGCACGCAGCCGCGAGGAAACAGTCACCTGAGAGCCAACAGAGCCCCTAACTGGACATGACCGCTACCCCGGGTTGAGCCCCCCAAGGAAGATGCCTCCGGGGAACCCCCCGACGCCCTAAGCGTCGGGGGGTTCACGTAAAATTTCACGTAAAATTAATACGGACAATATTTTTCACCATAAATAGCTGAACTTGTCAGAATTTTTTCATAACTGCACGCAAATCATTGTCATCAACCAGTTTAAACCAGTTTAAGAGTAAAGAGGCTTGTACCTCCTCTAGTGCAACTGTGTTAGTTTGAAATTTTAGGACATTATGGCACAATGAAAAAAAATTGTAAATATCATATTAAGAGTTTTTATTTCAGCTGTAATAAACAAAGACAATTCAACAATACAAGAACTATAAAACATCTTTTTAGGGGAAAATAATCTCATATTCTCTCATGTTAAAAAAATTGTGTTGATAAAAATTGATATTCATAAGTTTTAAAATCTTTGTAAAGCTTTAGTGGAGTCTTTCCAGATGTGCAAGCTACCAATTCCATGGGCACTGCAGCCCGAATACCATCAGAGAGGCAGGACTTAAAAAACAAGCCGGGTGGTCCTTCTCTTTGGGAATAGAGCACAAATGTTTCAAACTGAAAATTCTCTGACCTCAGAAGAGCTTTCCACTTTCAGTCCATTTTAAATGAGCTTTAGCCCAAAGAAGACAGCAGCATGACTGGATCATGTTCATATATGGCTTCCTCTTTGTATGATAGAGCTTTTGTGCTCACAAACAGGGATTTCTGGAGGTGTTCCTGAGCCCATGCAGTGCTTTCCATCACAGAGCCAGGTCTGTTTTTAATGTGGTGCTGCCTGAGGGCCCAAAGATCACAGGCATCCAGAACTGACTGATGGCTTTGTCCCTTGCGCACAGAGATTTCTCCAGATTTTCAGAGTCTTTTGATCATATTTTGTGGGGCAGACAATGAGATATTCAACCTCTGTCCATCGTCTGAGAAACTCTGTCTCTCTAAAATCCTCCCAGTCACATTACTGACCATTTGCCACGTTAAACTACTTTTCCAGCCTTCTGTTGCCCGGGTTCCAAATTTTCTGAGACCTTAAATGGAATTCAGATCGAGCTGATATTTTTCTTAAAATATTCTTAAAATAATATTTCTTTTACTCAGTTGAAACTTTTGATGTGTTTTCTGTTTTCTATTGTGAATTAAACATATGAGATTTGCACATCACTGCATTGTGTGTTTTATTTACATGTCACACAGCATCCCGACTTTGTGTTTGTATGTGGCCGACATGAAAGCCACTGGATCCCTCTACAGCTTGTTCTTGTGTTGTAAGAACCAATAGTATAAACTTACGAGAAAGCTTGCTGTGCGTTTTCATTTTAATTTCCATTTTTTCTTCTTTCTACACTGTTGTTGTGTCATGCTGATTTAGGCCCAGGGGCCAGAGAGTTCATTTTCATATTTTCTATTTGAAAATAAATAAATAAAGAAGCAGCAAAAGCAACATCCCTCTGTTTTGCTCTTTATTTTCTGCTCGACGAGTGCCTTGAACACCTTCCTTTTGATTTATGGCTTCGCTGTGTTTATCCTGCGTAGCTCAAAGGACAGGTCACAGATGAAAGCACTATCCACATATACTCTAATATCATACGTGCGGCTATTTATTTCCACAGGAAACGCTGTTGAGAGCGTGACTCGTTACTCACCAAAACCTGCGGCAGCCTTGGGCAAAAGCCAGACAAAACGTTCTGCATTCACACCGGCACGCAGTGTTCAGGTCAGGCTTCACCAAGGACAGAAGGGCGCTGGGAGAAGAGATTAGGGAGCTGGGTACTCATAACAAAGCCTCGTTCTCTCTCAGAGTCAGAGAACTGCAATGGCCAAGAATCACATCTAGTCCTTGAGTGGTGATACTGCAGGCCGGCTGTCACCCAGCTCTAATATGTTGGCCATAAAGCAGCCACTACGACCTTCTCTGGAAAGTGAGAAAAAAACAGAGAAAACAAACCCAGCTTCATGTTTAAAATTCCAGCTTGTTGTAAATATTCTTTCTTCGCCGGAGGCATAAAACGCCTCCAATGGGGAGCAATTCAAAGAGAGAAAACATGGCAGGGCTGGATGGAGGCTTTACACTGGGTTTTATGTCCGGTTGTGATGGCGAACAGATCCTGCAGGAGGTACAGAGGTTTCCTGACAATTTTATGTTTGTATATCAGCAGGAGAAATTTAATGGTAGCAGCACTGATTCACACACTACTATCATACCTGCCTTATAAAAGTTTTAGTGATGGTGAAACAAAATTATGTGTAATGAAAACAGAGAAGAGGACACGATAAAAATACAAAATTCAAACTGACAGCAGTCATTTCCATCAAACTTGGCTGATGATTTTATTAAAAATCAAATTCAAATTAGATAAAGCTTCTAAATAATTTCCCATAAGATTTTCAAGACTTGCTTCTAAGATATTTTTTTGGCTGTTTTGGATTTCTATAGAAAGCGTCACATGTGTAACCTTCAGTGTCTCTACAGCCAGCTTATGTGGTATCATAGGAGGGGCCAGGCCAAACCAAGCTCCATGGCTAAGGACCAGATAATCCTGCACCAAGTGAGGTGACTTCATTCCTTGCTTTGAATCACTTGTAGCCTGACCACACACCTGGGACTAATTTGCCTCTGGAGACCAGGGAAAACAGCCCCTGGGATCATTCGAGATCATGTCATTCAGGAGAGGCTCAGAGGAGAAAGGTGACTCACTGAAAAGAGCCAGCTGAGGTGGCTTGGGTACTGACTAGGACCTTATGGATGTCTGCTAAGTAAGGTGTTTTGGGTAGGCCCAACTGACCCAGTCACACACTGGACTGTTTATGCCTCTCAGCTGGCTTGGTAAATCCTTGGTATCCCCATCAGAGGAGCTGACCAGGAAGTCTGCTCTAGTTAGACAGCTGCCTCCATAATCTTGACCTGGATAAGTGACAAAAGAAGAAGAAGATTGAAATACAGAAAATGAATATTATTTACTACCTGGAGAAAGTTTGAAACTCTTATAATGCACTTTATACTATACACATTAACGTTTTTGTACCTATAGTATCTCACTCATACACCTGCGCTTATACCAAAAATCAAATTGAACTTTATTTACAAAGCCTTAAACCTTCTTATTAAATTAATTTAATGTGTTTGAAATTCTTTTTTTTAACTGTTATGTTATTAATTGCATTCAATTGCCTGTATTTTTTTATGCTAAATAAATGGAAATAATAACAGAAAAAATTAAACTCCACCTACATACTTCCGGACATCCACCGACATCCGGCGGAAGTAAATTGAAACCGCTGGGCGTGTCACTAGCTGTGTCCCTTCAGCCAGTTAGCCGATGATACAACTATTTTCCTAAATAACCTGAATGAAAGCCCCAAAATTCTGCAGATTATTGAAACTTTCTCAAAAGCTTCAGGGTTAAATCTAAATTTAAACGAATGTGAGATCTTACCCTTAAATGATTGTACTATTTCTAACACTTTTAATATTCCTGTTAAATCCACTGTCAAATATTTGGGTGTGTATATAACCAAGAATAAGACTGATTTAGATTACCTTAATATTTGGGAGAAAATCCAAATTTGTAGAGCTTATTTAAATAACTGGGCTCAGAGACTTATTGATTTTGGGTAGAATTTTTCTCACCAAAATGGAAAGGCTAGTATATCCTGCATATGCGGTAGGAGTGCCTAAACCAGCAATCAAATCTAATAACCAGCTAAACTTTGATTTTATATGGAAACGCAAAACCCACTATATTAGGCAAGGTAATTTAGTCAAACATTTTGAAGATGGACGTTTGCAAGCTATTGAATTTGACAGCTTAAATGGCACCCTAAAATTAAATTGGCTAAGAAGTCAAAATAGCCTTTGGTTTCACATTCCAAGCAAAATATTCTCAGATCTAGGCGGAATTAATCTTTTACTTAGATGTGATTTTGACATAAAACAAAACTCCCCATAAAGCTCTCTTCCTTTCACCAGCAAGTTTTATTATATTGGAAATTAATATACAAACATAAGTATAGCCCACACAGCACTCCCCTATGGAACTGTCGTTACATAAACGTTGGAAACAAATCAATCTTTATCAAAGAAATGGTACGATAAGGGCATCTGGTCAGTGATGCATTTGTTAAATGATAGAGGTAAATTTTTATTAGAAGATTTCGCCACCAATTATAATCTGCAAATAAATAACAAAGAATTTCAAAGAATTACTAAGGCTATCCCTCAAAACATTCTACAGCATATAATCTTTTTCAAGACCTTGACTATAGATCCCCTGACCTCCCTGAACTCTTGGTAAATGGGCATAACATTACAGCTAACAGTCTAAAAAACTCCCAAATTAGGGAATTATTTATTAATGTTTTTTCCTTTATAGATCCAATCCAAATTCCATTTCACATCTGTTCTCTTGTGATCAAAAGAAAGAGATCAGAAAAAATTACCTTAAACTTCCCATTCCTCCCAAAGCTAAGGGATTGATAATAGCTTTGTTATTGATAATAATTCTTGCTCTTTTTGTGATGGGGATATTGAATCAACAGAACATTTATTTTATAATTGTATATTCTGTAAAGCCCTGTTGAACGATGTGCACTACTGGCTCTTTCCAAAGATTCCAAACTTACTTGAATTTTCTAAAAATGATATTAACTTTGGTTCTCTAAGAAAAGAAAATAAGCTTGAAAATGTTCTAAATGTAATAATTATTATGGGCAAATTCTTCATTCACAAATGTCGTTTTCTTAAAGCCGTCCTTTTTTACTTTTCACAAAGAACTCTGCCTCTTCCTCTCATCTGTTACGTTTATGGATAAAAAACAAGCTCTGGATCTGAATCATATGATTATTCAACTAGATCTGATAGAAAATCCCTAACCCTAACCCTGACCGAGCGAATGAACCCTACTGTAAACTGAATTAGCCCCATTACAAACGTGTGTTAAATTGCTTTAGTGATAGTCGAGTGTGTTTATGCTTCTGTGTGGAGAGGATTGATTGGAATAGTGATGATGATTTCCACTATCACTGTCAATTGTCAGTAAACACTTCATCTGGCTGATTAATCTACACGTGAGATATTACAAAGTCTGTGTTATTAACTCTGTAATTAGGCGCCATTCTTCTTATTTTACGGCGCTGTTGTTCAATCGGGGAACGCTCTCTGTTGAGGAGAAAAGCATGAATTTGTTTGTATACGGAAGTATCCATTGTTTAAATGTCCCGGTAGTCGAAAAGGAGGCAGAGCTGTTGAGAAATGCTAGGAGCTAACTGGGCGCTAACCGTATCATTCAAATATGTCGCAATGTTGGCAAAGAGAGGAAGTGACGTAAAATTTGCGCATGCGGGGTACTGATAGGGTTTCCGGTACGGATCGGGTAGTGACAGTAGCGTTAGCCTGTTATTAACCTTGTTGCGGATGGCTGTGTAGCCGATGAGTGTGGCAAATTGTTGCAGCAGCAATGTCTTCAGTTGGTGGGTGGAGGAGCGTCATTGGCGTGAGGCTGGATGGAGCATTTGAGGGAATCTTCACAGAGTTTGAAAGTAAAATGGAGCAGTGCGAGACAGAAGTGGAGCATCAGCGCAGACTGCTGGAAACCATCCGGAACCCCGAAATAAAGCTGCACAGAATAGGTGTGTAACATACAGCACGGCAGCAGGTGTGTTTCAGCAACATGTCACCTGGTTTAAGACAAGAAACGTTTCGTTTATGTCGGCATGTGGACACAGAGAGGGCTGACTGCAGAACATTAAAAACACGTGTTTTTTGAATGGAGTTTGGTGTGAGTGCTGGAGTTAGGAAAAAGTGAGCTTTTACAGGGGCTCATTATTCTACTAGGATTCAATAAAATATTTTTTAAAGAGAAATATAACTTTTATGAAATAAAACCACACAGCCAAAACGTCTTGGTGCATTCTCAGTCATCCAGGTAAGTAAATCTCCAAAAGTTGATTCTGTTCATCTGGACGTAGCTACGTCCAGATGAACAGAATCAACTTTTGGAGACACACAGCCAAAACATTAACCCACTCTTAGGCTCTGTTAGAAAATAATAAATTAAATATTAGACACATTGCTATAGAGTCTGTCCTTAATGGCACTTTATGTTATCCTATTGTCAGACAGTTCAACATCTGACCCATTAGAATTAGTGCAACTTTAAAGGATAATATTAATATATTATAGTATAATGTTCTGTTCAACCCCCTCTCATTTACCTGACATTTTTATGGTTTAAAATTGGGACAGTTTTATGGTGAGAGAGAACTTCAGGCTTTTATTTTGAAAAGTTGTTGACATCAGAATCAGAATACTTTATTGATCCCTGGGGGAAATTATTTACATATTATTATTATATTATTATACATATACATGTTCAAACATTTTCTCAGATTTCAGTGTGTGAGGGGGAAATTGTGGACCATCAGATTTTAAAAATTGGAGATGGGCAAAATTGAATGGCCCTTATGCTTCCAGACTTCCGTTTAGCTTGAAATTGCATTTGTGCCCTGCCCTGCAACAAGTGACGAAAGAGGAGTTAAGAAAATTGTAAGTCAACAGGAAACACCTGGAAGATGTG
>NW_005187692.1:253474-263995 GCF_000239375.1 Pundamilia nyererei | reverse complement strand
GGAACTTGCACAATCGGTGGCTGACTAAATACTTTTTTGCCCCACTGTATATGGTAAAATGTTGATGAAAAAGGGAACTTGTCTAACTGTTTTTAGCTTTATTCGATGATTACGTTGCCTAGCGTGAGGCTTTGGCCTTCCGTCAAACAGAAACTGTGAGAACTAATCTTGTCAAGCCCGTTATGAATAATATAGGCTTACTCGCATTGCATTCTCTACAACGGTCATATCATAGTTATGCTTAGTGTATTACTAAGAAGTGTTTTGCTTGTAATAGCATACGTGCTTGCACAGTGACAGCTGTCACTAACTGTAACTGATGCATGTTATGTTATCTACTTACGCATGAAGGGGCGTGGACCCTAACCCTGTTTTTTTAACCAGGAAGAACACCATGTGTGTTTGAGAAGTCTACAATTTTTTGGCTAATTCCTGGAAAGTCACTTGCTTAATGGAAATGTGTTAGGAAGAATAGAAAAAGTCTTAAGAAAGGAGAAGTGCAGCGCTCAGAGGATCAGATCGCACTTACACTAGACTCGTCAACAGTGTTCTTCAGTGTTGAAACTACAATGTCCGCAACATGGACAAAATGAGCACATTTTCAAACAGAAACACAATATGACAAAAACATATAAACACGTGAATGTTAAAGAACATGGCACATGTGGCTCATAAAAGGCAGTAAATATATTTTTCTTTCTTTTCCACATTTTCAAAGTTGTTCTGTGACTGAAATATTCCCTTCATCCATCACTTAGCCAATTCAGGGTGTCTGTGGTGGCATATGCTGGCAATACAGCTTCTATATTGTATTGCCAGCATAACTCTAAATGCTGCAGTGCAGCAGCAGATATTGCTAATGCAAACCTATAAAACTATAGCTTCCATACACTTTGATTATTTTAATACAGCTCATTATGTGGATTTAGAGGTTATATAAATTTATGTGAAGGCGAAACCTCGAGAAGAAGCGGGTGTTATTCTTTCAGTGGTGTCCAGTGTCTCCTCTGCTAAAGGAGGCAATAAAAGAAGCAGTGAAGCGCCTTTCCTTAATATTTAGAGAATGCAAACAGCTCTCATTATTAGCCAAGCAAGCTAAGCAAAACGAACTATTTGACAGCTCCCTTGTTGTTAGCCTTGAGTAACGCATTATCTTTACTTCACCTGAGGCTTTTCTCTAATATGTGCTTCCTCATCTCCTCCGTCCCGCTGGCTGTGACCCGGAAGTTAATGGCAAGAAGTAATGTTGAAGGATGCCTCAAATCCTGAAATGTATCAGGAGGACAGAGGAGAAAAGAGACTGCTGGAGCAGCAGCGAGCAAGGATGCACAGGTGCAACCTGCACAGGAGGAGGACTCTTTGAACACCCTCACTGTGTCTATACCCCTCACACTGCACCATTTATTTATGGTGGCCCTAAATATAAAATTATTTTATATCTTATTATATTGCCCGTTGTTTCTTTTCTTTTATCCTCTCCTCACTACCTCCCGTGTTGGCATGTTTGTTGGAAGGAACTAGGATCTCTTCCACTGCCTCACAAGGGTTTGTAGATGGGTATAGTGTGATCCACAAGCACACAGTAAGATTTGCAAATGCACACTCTAATCCACACACATGAAGCATTTTGACAACGCCTAAAACTATTTTACAATGAATAACAATATTATATAAATAACAGTAACTGATGCACTAACCTTTTAAGTTCATCGTGACAAATCGGATCATTTTGTCTTTCCAAACCTTCCTACAGAGAGTGTAAAACTACATGTAACATCCCCCTCGCTCACTTGCAAAACCTTAAGTACAGGTGCACCAGTGGATGCGCAAGGATCCACTGGTGCAAGCTGAGTTCAAGTCCCAGTGGAAAACTGGGACACCTGGGTTCTTCTCTATACCTGCATTTTTTTTGTGTTTGTTCGGGGAGGGGAGGGCAAATGTCTCTCCACACCGTCACATCCCAACTAACGATCTGCTCACGTTTTGCCTCGTGTCCCTTTGTCCCTGTAGACCAACGCTGCATCTGTACAAAGAAGGAAGAGGAAATCTCTATCCAGGAGAAGAACGCCAGTCTGGATCCAGAGGATCAGAAACCTTCACTGATTAAAGAGGAGCAGGAGGAGCTGTGCATTAGTGAGGAAGGAGAGCAGCTTGTGCTGAAGCAGGAAAGTGATGCCTTCATGGTGACTCCTGTTTGTGAGGGCAGTGCCGAGCTTCTGTCCTGTTTTGTACCTGAGAGTCGAGAACAGGAAGGAGTCAAATGTGAAAACTCAGGAATGCCCTTAAAAACGGAGCCGAAACCAAAGAAAGTCTGTAACAACACAGATGAAAACACACAAGTCTGCAGGAATAGTTTACAAATAAAAGAACTTTGTGGTACTACGAATAATAATATAGATGGGACGCTTTACTCCTGCAGCTCCTGCGCGGAGACATTTGAACATGAATCAACGCTTAAAAATCACCTACGAATCCACGCAGACGATGAGCCGTATTCCTGCATGACATGTGGGAAGGTTTTCAACTACAGCGCTTCCTTCAAGCTCCACATGAAAGTCCACACGGATGAGAGGCCGTGCTTCTGTGAGAAGTGCGGCAAAACGTTCAGAAGAAACGATAAGCTGCGGCTGCACATGAGAACGCACACGGGGGAAAAGCCGTACCTCTGCATCACCTGCGGAAAAAGGTTTAACGACCCGTCGGCGTTCAGGAGGCACACGGCCATACACACCGGCGAGAAGCGGCATTCTTGCAAAACCTGCGGCAAACGTTTTGCCCACAGCAACAGCTTTCTCTGCCACATGAGAACCCACACAGGTGAGAGGCCTTACCTCTGCACCACCTGCGGGAATAGATTTGTCAACGCCTCAAAGCTTAAAAGGCACACGAGGACACACACGGACGAGAAGCCTCACGTCTGCAACACCTGCGGGAAGAGGTTCATTCGCCTTTCCAGGTTGACGAGTCACACGAGGATTCACACGGGCGAGAAGCCGTACTCATGCCAAATATGCCAGAAGGACTTCGCTTACACCACTTCCTTGAAGGTCCACATGAGAGTCCACACAGGCGAGAAGCCGTACGTTTGTGAGAAATGTGGGGAAAGTTTCAGTCAGGCGGGGAGCCTAACCACCCACATGAGAAGGCACGCAGGTGAAAAAAAAGTCCTGAAACACCTGTGAGGAGAAAATATGAGCGAAAATGAGTTGATTAGGTTTTGGTTTAAAGAGGGTTGTGTAACTTTACTGTGCGTTATACTGTACATGATGAGCCTGCCTTTAGATTCAAGTCTAATGTTGTGTTAATGTGGTGCGTCAGCGGTAATGCTCCAAGTGCTCGAGTTGCACTGCACAGCAGAGGACAACAAAAGAAAATGGCTTCAAGGTAAGAAAATAGAAGTCTGCAGTCTTTTTAATGACCAGCAGGAGGCCAGTCTGGACTCAAATGCTGGTTTTAGGTCATATTTCATAAAATGTTGTAAATTATGCTCTGTAATAAAGGCAGATGAGGATTAATAGAGTATATGTACTGTCTGAAATCCTGGGCAGAAGCTCCCCCACTTGTTTCAACACCAAGATGGTGAAAACCAGCTTGAGGCTTCGTGACATGATGTCATGGTGGATACATCCATCTTTTAGATGCAGTTTGTGGGGGCATCTTTTTATGATGAAATCCTTAAAATCTGAGAATTCACCAGCACTTCTGAAGTATTTCATCTCTAATCGTGATATATGTATGCGGGATTATGTGTTAGTCTCTCATGTATATTAGAGGACTACAGGCTTGTTTTTAATAAATAATATAAGATGGGAAGGAGTGATGAAATGAGAGGCCGGCTGGCTCTTGTGGTTCATCTGAATCAGTTGAAATCTGAAAAATCGACCCTGCCAGTTTTTGTTTTTCTTCTTTTCTTTTTTTTTGTAAACAAAAAAATGTAGTCTCAAAAATGTAGAGTGTAAAGGACAATAAAAATTCTTTTCAATACAAATATCTTTTTCGTTTTCAATTATTCAAACATCACTTCCCAAATTACTGGATCAAATGATTATTGGACACCTACCTGTGACTGACATCAGATTACATACAGTGATTAATAGGACACGGCGTGCTTGGTAAATTTGTAATTGTTATATGAAGTAGTGTTTGAGTATTTTATGATCTTAACTTAATTGTTTCTGGTTTTCATTAATAGCTGGCGTTAACTAGCTAGCTTGCTATGGAGAGGTTCACCTGCCACTATTGATTAAACACAAACTTTTACAGTACACGTGATGGACATTCTCAGCAGAGACAGATGTGTCTGCTGTCTGAAGCCACTCTGTACAGCCAAGCCACCTGCAGCAACTGCTGCTGTGTCAGATTTTCATTGTCCCATCCCTCTTACCCATTTTTAAAGCTCCTTCTGACTTCATGGTCGTGGCAAGACAATGATTATTGGGACAGCTAGTAAAAACTATTTAAAAGTCAACTTCAACTTGACACTTTTGCTTATTAATTACGCTTGCACACAAGGTATTGAGGTGATATTCAACTGAATCTCTTTTTATTCAAGCATTAAGGAAATGTTCACAATACATTGGAGATATTTAGGGGAAATAAACACTAGACTCATGTCTGGGATAATAATGCTGATTTCAAGCAAAAAACTAAAAAGCCAATAAAAAAACAAACCTGAGGACAGAGGTGCGTACAGGTGAATTCTGAGTGGAAGCAGTACATGAAATGTACGTGATTGAGGAGCTGACTTGAACAAAATCAATTGGTTGCATTAAATATACACTCACCGGCCACTTTATTAGGTACACATGTTCAGCCACTTGTTGAAATAGATTTCAAATCAGCCAATCACATGACAGCACCTCAGTGCATGACCTCCTGATCAAACGGCATCAGAATGAAGGAGGTGATTTAAGAGACTTTGAATGCATCATTATTGTTGGTTCCAGACAGGATGGTCTGAGCATTTCAGAAACTGCTGATCTGCTTTTTATTATTATTTTATTCAAACCTTGAAGCAGATGGACTGCAGCAGCAGAAGACCACACCACTCCTATCATCTAAGAACAGGAAGTGAGGCTAACTCCTTGGGTGAAG
Source organism: Pundamilia nyererei (assembly GCF_000239375.1). NCBI lineage: Eukaryota > Metazoa > Chordata > Actinopteri > Cichliformes > Cichlidae > Pundamilia > Pundamilia nyererei. Next base: position 258,901 of record NW_005187692.1, on the reverse strand, counting down.
GTGGGTGGATTGTTCCCTGGCTCTTGCAGTCCACATGCTGAAGTATCTTTAACCAGGACTTTGAACCCCAAGTCGCCCTGACGGTTTCACCGGAGTGTGACTGTTAGTGGCCGACAAAGTGCCTGTGCATTGATAACAGTACTGTATGAACTTCGAGATTCCCCATCATATGAGCATGAACCAAATGTCTTCATGCTTAATCTATTCTATGAAGAATTACAGCAGTTCAATGAAGTGTCAACTCAGTGAAGTGTCCAGCTAGTGTGTCTGCAACATACTCAAGTTATTTTCTTCACATTCTTCTTCTACTTAAAATTTCAGATTATTTCGTTAATATGAAGGACAGATGATAAAATATTTTATGAACACATGGATATGTATTCATTAAATTGTGCCTGGGCTATAACTGTGCATATATTTGCCTGGCCTGGTCCTTACCTGGCACTTATTTTCAGATGCAGCAACAGCCTCCCTCTCCTCCACCTTCCTTTTTCAGCAGGTGACTTGTCCACGGTGTAGACAAGCATGCAGATAATTGCAGACTCACTCCTGTTTACCTATAATATCAGTGCTCAAGCTGACAGTTCATCACAGGCCAAAACAGCCCTCTGGCCACCAGGACATGTCCTGGTGTTCCCCACAGGCCACCGATCCGTATACTTTCACTACACATCACTGGAGGATCAAGTCGACTCAAAGCCCCCCTCCACTTGTTGTTGTGCTGGAGAAATGAACAGTCCTCTCTGCTTTTGCAATCCTTAAACTTGTTTCTATCCTCAAGAAAAATCTCAAAAACTGCTTACTGCCTGCCTGTGATTGCTTTACCGTCTGCTTTAACTGCCTGTTTGGTAAATCGTGGTCTGCTGATCTTTTAATGGTTTGTTGCTGTGCTCATATTCTCAGCTAATTTACCTGTGGATCCATTTGTGGTGCAACATTCGGACATTTGCACTGCAGAGCTGTAGACGTACAAAAAATAAAGGCTGATACATTTCTTTCATGATAAAGTAAGAATAAAAGAAATGACGATGTTTGGAGACAATGAGGGGAAATGCTGGAGTTATAGACACACACCTTCTAACAGAGTGCCGATTTCCTGAATTAAAAATGTGCATTTCTTTGAAAGCACTTTCATCTCAAAATACCAGCAGTCAGCAGCTTAAGTCCACCCACATCAGTGTCAACCATCAAACACCGGTGTGGGTCCAACCCCGTGTCAGCTCCTGAAATCTTTCATTAAATAAATCGCCCATAATTTCAATGCTTCCGGCCTTTGCCAGATCAAAAGGCAGAGCGTGGATTTCATCGGCATAAATTATTCAGTGCATCCTGTGACAGGTGGAGCTGTGGCACAACAAAAAAAGGTACATACCTGTCATCCGTCTTGTTAAATATGAACAAATCGCCCTCTGTTTATGAACAGCGTATAGGACCTTGAGTCAGACTTGTGGGGATGTAACGCTTCCCTCGGCAGAATACTAAGCAAGGATTTTGGGTGTGTGAACATGGGCACAGTGGATTAGCATGGAAACAACACTGGCAACATCCACTAAAAACAATCCCTGCAGAGCAATTCAGAGTCATGAAGGGAAGCGTATCAGCAGCAACATGCACAAACACACATGCACTGCACATACAGGCCATCAGCCCCACTACACACACACACACGCACACACCAGCCTCGCTGGCAGTAATCAGAGTGCAGTGTGTTTTTCACAGCGGTGTAATTCATCAAAGTGACGGCTGCCAATGAGTCTCAGTCAGCCAGACAGCCACAGCTAATCAATCATCAATCTACCTGCTCTTTGTCTGCAGCCACCACTGCCATATTTCACGACACACACACACATTTATACACACAGTCTCCCTTTGTATGGTTGCCTTCTGCAGCTCCTTGTCCAGATCACTGTGTAGAGCAAGGCACTAACACAACCAGGGTTAGGAGTTTAATTCCCTCATTAAGCCGACTTGAGAAAGAAAGTAATTAAGCGCCCATCGTGTTTATTGAGGAAGACAGATGGGCGTTACATTAGTCGGATTTTATGAGCTCATATTTAATATCTTTAAAGGATTAGCCTCATGATGTTCTTCTTAGCTTATGTTAGCATAAAAATACAATTTGTCTCATTAACCTGTAAACAGACAGAGTGGGGCTGCAGGGGAACTCACAGGAAGTGAGTCTACAATGCAAGATTCAATAATCACACCACAGGAATTTCTGCTTAAAGGTGCTTACTAGAAATGTTTCCATACGGTTGAGGTGTTTTGCCAAGAGTTTTTAGTAGAATAGAATATAATGGAAAAGAATAGAACTTTATTGTCTTTGTACATGTACAATAAAATTGTGGGTGCTATACACCAGCTGTGCCAGAATCAAATACAAATTGTAGACAGCAGGAATAAATAAGAAATATGGGAAATGTATGCAAAAATAAGAGAAAGACACACATTTAAGAACAAGTTCAAAGTGCTTGGAGAGCAAAGAAAAGACTTGGTCTATATAGAGTCTGTGTGTGTGAGTGAGTGGCCTGAGTGGTGAGGGTTACTCAGGCTGTGGATCAGATTGGTGAAGTAGGTGGGCAGGGGTGGGGTGTGGGGGCATAGTGTTTGTTAACAGTCCAAATGGCCCAGAGGGCAGTGATCAAGCAAGTGGTGGGTGAGGTGCAAGGGGTCATCTGTGATGGCCCTGGTTTTCCTGAGACAGGAGGCCTCACGGGGTGGCAGATGGCAGCCAATGATTTTTTGGGTGGTGTTAATTTAATTAACACCACCCAAGGAAGGCTGCACAGAGGTTAATTAACTTAATTAACCTCTGTGCAGCCTTCCTGTTCTCAGGCGTGGCCCCTCCAGGCAGTAGGAGAGCTCGCTCTCCACTAGGGGGCGGTAGAAGGCCAGCAGCATCTTCTGGTCCAGGTTATTCTTCCTTAGGACACAGAAGAAGTGCAGCAGCTGCTGGGCCTTCTTTACCAGGGCAATGGTGTTGTGGGTCCAGGTGACATAGGCAAAGACGTGTGTGCCCAGAAACCTGAAGGTGGAGATAGAATCCACCTGTTCTCCATTCATAGTCACAGGGGAGTGGACCTGTCTGCGCCTCCTAAAGTCCATTATGAGTTATTTTGTTTTAAGGACGTTCAGCTTCTGGTTGTTTTCTGAGCACCAGCAGGACAAGTTCTCTACCTCCACCCTGTATGCTGTTTCATCTCCATCAGAGATGAGCCGAACACCGTGGTGTCATCAGCATACTTGACGATGATGCTGGTTGGGTGGGTTCGTGTGCAGTCATAGGTGTACAGGGTGTAAAGTAAGGGACTGAGAATGCAGCCCTGCAGAGATCCGATGGTGAAGGACAGCGGGGTGGGAAAGGTGGAGGTCGGGTCGTACTGATGGAGGCTGGTTTGTGAAGAAATCTTTGTTCCAGGAGCAGGTGACAGTGCTGAACTGAAGGTTGTCCAGTTTGGTGTTGAGGATGTCTGGGATTACGGTGCTGAAAGCTGAGCTGAAGTCCACAAAGAGTATCCTCACATAGCTCCTGTTCTCCAGCTGGCTGAGCGCTCTGTGATGGGTGATGGACCAATTTACTCTGTAGGGGGTGCAGGGGAGGGGTGGTATCAAACCAAGCAAAGACAGAGCCTGGATTTCACTAGTCAGCCAAGGTTTTCGGTTAGGAAAAACCCAGATGGTTTTGGTTATCATCATACTTTCTACACAGCACTTAATGTAGAAAAGGACAGACTGAGTGAAGGTGCTGTTCAAAGGACCCGTACGGCTGACCACCTTGAAATTTAGTATTATGTTGGAATTTTTCAACTGAATTCAATTCAGTTTTATTTATATGGCGCCAACAACAGTCGCCTCAAAGCGCGTTTATTTTGTAAGGTAAAGACTGTACAATAATACAAAGAAATTTTAAGATGATGTTGTGAACTTGTCGCTTACTGTGACTAAAAATGTAAAACTGTTTGTTTTTACTTGGGAAGCAACAAATTACAGATACTTCGTTTCTGTACTTAAGTAGAATTTTCTGTACTTTAATTAAATACTTATTTTTCTAACTTTTTACTATTACTCCCTAATTTTTACATGAATATCTTTGCTTTCTATTCCTTACATTTTCAAAGCAAGCTGGTTAATTTATGTTCATTTATATAATTTGCAGTGGGGTCAAAGACAGGCAGGTAATTTCAAATGCAACGTTTCTGCCAGCTCAACAAACATCAGCAAAAACACAAACACCACCTGTTTGTGTGCAGTTTGTCACACAGTGTGTTGCTAGCTGAAGTTCCAGCTGCTGTATTTCAGAGGGAGAGAAAAGAAAGCATGCTAACTTCACTCAGATGGAGAAAGATGTAAGAAAACAAGGGAGGAGGAGGAGGAGAGGTTATATTTAACGATAAGGCCTGCTCAGTGGCATTTGATAAACTTCAGATTTAATGACATGTTATGTCACCATTTTTTATCACATATTGGACCTTTATAGGATGTGTTTTGATAAATTATGAATTTTCCTATTGTGAAATGTCCTGCACAACAAACTAAGCTGTACTAACTTTGTGTTATTCAAATGTTGCGTACTGTTGCAGTACTGTGGTGATTTGCACTGTAAAGCTCTGTGTTGGACAGGTGCTCAGTGGCTGTGGTTTTGTTTAACTCCGTTTTTTAAAATCCACAAAGAGCAGCAGGTCAACTGATCACAGCCTGAACTCAAAGAAAATTTCCTTCAGCTCACTTTAGAAAACATTGTGAGATTCTTTTCTCCATGGTGAGTCACTCCAACAGATCTTAGTGCTACTACATCTACTGAATCCCACTTTAACCCCAGACTTATCTTATTTTCCTGTTTAGATGTGGAGGCAAAGTCACCCTCTACACCTCAAGAGGCCTGGAAGTGTATGCAACAGAAAATAGTTTTGGGGGGTTTTGTTCTCTAATAGAGTCGAGCTGAGTGCATTCATCAGAACTCAAATTTACATTCAAATAAGACTTGTTTTCTAATGCTAATATAATTTTATTGTCTTATTAATATAGCACAAGGTTCAGTTAGCTTTGCATAAAATATGATGCATGATGTTTTGGAGTGTTTCATGGGGTCCCACTGGATCATCCAGCTAATGCTTTCTTTGCATTAGCTGGACTTGACAATAGCTAACACCCCAGTGTGAGATTACTGGTATCACAACGATGGTTATCAAATTTCTCTGGTAAGCCAGGCTCTGTGCTTCAGGCTCTGTGTGCACTCAAGTAAAACGGGCACAAAATGATCCTCATGAGTGCCGCAGACTCCATCCAGGGAGGCTATCAGATGATGATGATAAAGAACGTACAGTGCATGTGGAAAACATCACTTGTTCCACATTTTGTCATGTTACAAAATTATTCCGAACTGGATTTAATTCATTTTTCACCTTTGAAATTCTTGCTTGGAATTCT
>NW_005187692.1:248946-252012 GCF_000239375.1 Pundamilia nyererei | reverse complement strand
CTCTGGTGCAAATTACTGACCTCTGTCATCATTTTAAGTGGGGGAACTTGCACAATCGGTGGCTGACTAAATACTTTTTTGCCCCACTGTAGTGGTGCGCTCCTGGATAAGTCAGAATTTGAGGTCCAGGGTGGAATTTGAATCTGTTATGTAAACTTAAACTCAGATTTCCCACTTGGAAGGCCCGACAACCCCGAGTTACCAAGATGGTGTCACTGAATATAAACAGAATTAAAACTGTAAGAGTTTTGTTCTGTACTGCTACTGTCGTGTGTTTGTGAGTCAGGTTCAAGCGCAGGCTCCTTTGTTTCTTGGCTGTCAGCTTTGGGTCATCGGCTTGTTGGAAGATAGATCTAGCTCCAGACCAAGATCCAGGAAACATCAAGGTTGACCCCCAAAAAGTCACCAAAGAGCTCATGTTCAATAAATTTTACACTGTTTGAAACATGAAAAGTCTACTTTTGAGTGTAAAAACTTGCAGTACCATTAATGTCCACTTGAGGCTTACTCCAAAAGTGAGTGAATCTCTATAGACTCTTATGTTAAAATCTCAAAATTACAGCATAAATAAACATGTTTGCAGCCTGATCCAAAAACCTGTTTTGGTTTCTATAGTTAACTTCCTCCCTTCATAAAAACTGCAGTAGGGTTGAATTCTTAATATAGCTGAAGCTTTTAAAACGTAATTAGCTTTGAGGTTGGGCATTAACGGGAGTGTGCCAATAAGTTCCAACTAAGCCAGTCACACACAGCTGGACCTTTTATCAGTGTTTGTGCTGTTGACGCATTTTGGATAATTTAATAAGAAAGTCTTGAATGTGATTAATTGTACCGACACTGAACAAGACGTCTGCGCTTCAGAAAAGCTTTACAGGTGTTAATCGCCCCCAGAATTTCACCGAATCCTTAAACCATCCACTCAAGCCAGGTTACTGCAATCACTGCAATTAACCTCCTAAGACCCGAATTCTTTCATGGCATGCATTTTTAATTTCTCTTTGCTATTTGGGCTGATTGGGCCCTGATGAATGTAAAAACAAAGAAATATCTTTTCACCTGTTGTAGAGGATATCAGGCCCTTGTAGAGCAAAATTTAATACTGTGGTCTAGACAGGCCAAAATGTGATGTCCACATATGTGGATGCCAGGTCCTAGGATGTTAATTCTTCTACTACTACCACTATACACCTGTATAGCCACTTAAGTTTGTTGTATGATGTTAAATTCTCAGCTGAAATGTATGATTAGTGGGACTGCTCCTCTGAAACAGTTGGCAGCTTTGGAGGAATAAATTATGTGGTACGAGGTATTTAAAGTAGGGGGCAATTAATCTTACCCAGCGCATTGTCCAGGTTGTTAACAAGTCCTGTATTGATGTAAGTGAGATATGCCATTTGTACCTTAATGGACTTGAGGAATTGCTCAATTTGTTTCTTCCATAATTGAAGAGAAGATGAAACCAGTTCTGTATGATTCCCTCCGATCAATATTCACTTTCTACTCCTGTATCCTGTCAGAGAGGAACATAATTGGTGCGTCAGCGGATTTAGTTTGCAGAGGCTTTAACTAACCCTTTGTTCCATACATCTCACTCTGCTTATTTATTCAAATTTCAATTTCAAGGCAAATCTACTTTGAATACAGTTATTTTTAAATCTATTAGAGCAGTTACGGTTGAAAAATAAGACTGATTTTCCATATTTTGGGAGTAGATGAAGGCTTTCTTCCTTCAGTAGCTGGTGTGCTGGATCATTGCCTCCCTCATTCTTTCTATGAAATACAAAACACTGTTATTCTGTCTCTTCAAAGGCTTCATTACAGAGACTACGAGAGAAAAGGTTTTTACACGGAGAGAAATGAAGTGTGGGGAGTGGGTGTGCTGCTGAAAAAAAATGGTTTCATTACACGGGGAGGGAGTGAATGAGGTTTTTAAATAACATCCTAAATGCACCTTGGTTCATTGTGCTGTCCCGCTCTCTCATGCTATTCAATTTACATCCCACTGCCTGATGTTATGCCTGTCCTTTTTTATTTCATGTCTCTGTGTGACACATGCTACAGTTAGATTGATGGGCTGATCTATGGGGACAATATTTGGCCTTAAAATTTAGTCAGCCTGTGTTATAATGGCCGGGTGTTTTTTTCTTGTATTTTTTGTTCTTTTGTTTTATTTTCATAAAAAACAATGTCTTCAAATTACAAAAGGATGATTATCTTTTGCTCCCAGTGTTGGAAGTGTTTTAAGGAGCACAGTGTGTTTCTTTTGAGAAACAAGTATGAAAATCTGATTTAATCAAGGGGTCGCAGTCAGTCCATGCTGGAAACAAGGCATTTACGGACCTCAATCAAACCATTATTTTATGCTTGTGTATTTCTTTCACTGGGAAACATGCTGATAAGAATGCCTGTGATCTGAAAGCAGCATGCGCAAAATGATATTAGCTTTTCTCTTCAACCAGCACAGACTCAAAAGTCTGCTAGCATGACTGTGGAAAATGTGTTTTGAGTGGAATGCTTCTGCTACACATACACATTCACATATGTTCACGATGTTTTTGTGGAGTACCCGAGTCTCCAATAAGGGGCAAGTCAATGTAGAAGTGCCAAAAAACTGCCATTTGCCAACAGATTCTTCCATTAAAATACTTTAAACACTCAAAAAGCATATTTAGAACCTGGTGCAACAGATGGTTAGTTTTCACCTTAATGTTTTGGGGTTTTTTGGGGTTTTTTGTGTGTGTGTGGGGGGGGGGTTAACTCATCTCGAAGGACAAGAGCCTCACCTCTGCTAAGAGGTGTCATTAAACTGGTTAATTTAACCATGTTTAGCCTTTTTTTTTTCAATATATTTTTATTGATTTTATGATTGAGCAGCATACAACAATCACCTTCAAAAGAACACAATAGAAGGTGGACGGCAAGTCAACAAGGTGGTAATACAGCATACATGAGGTGGTTGTAGCTCAGGTGGCAGAGCAGGTCAGCCACTAATCAGAAGGTCGGTGGTTCGATCCCAGGCTGCATCCTCGCTGCATGCCAAATATCCTTGGGCAAGATACTAACCCC
>NW_005187692.1:229108-248588 GCF_000239375.1 Pundamilia nyererei | reverse complement strand
GGTTCAGACACCCCGAACAATGCTGCAAAGGGGGTACATGGGACCTCCCTGCCAATGGCTTTGGTCAGAAAATCAAACAGATGATTCCAAAAAAGCTGTAGAAAGAAAAGGTGAGATAAAGTTCCTCGATCACTTGAACACTTAACACAGAAGGCTGAAACGTTCTTATGTATTTTTTCCACTTTAGTGGGAGAGACATGCAACCTATACACAACCTTAAATTGGATCAGACTATATCAAGCATTTATAGAACTACAATATATATTCTTAATGCACTCTTGCCAAACATCATCAGTAACATCCACCCCCAGTTCTTCCTGCCACTGCTCCCTACAAGTATCAGATGAAGGACTGTATATATCTAGTAAGGCCCTGTAAAAGCGAGACACAGCACCTCTAGTGTAGGGCTCAACTGACACGAAGTTGTCAAGCACTGAGTTTTGAGGAATCAAATCATATTGTGAAATAGATGCATTGATGAAATGTCTCAACTGTAAAAATCTGAAAAAATGTGAATTAGGAAGATTCACAGATTTCACCCTCAATTGCTGAAAAGATGGAAAATGTCCATCAATGTAAATATCTTTGAGAGAACAAATCCCTCTTCCTTGCCATGTCACAAACGTGATGTCCTCCAGCCCAGGTCTGAAGGCATGATTGTTACACATTGGAGCATCCAGATACATTTTAGCCTTTACTGTGCCCAATAGTTGGTTCCAGACCTTAATTGAATTTTGAATTACAGGATTTCTGCCATATAGTGTATTCTTCACTTTTATCGGGCTATTAAGCAGGGCTGGAAGACAAGTTTGTCTACAAGACAGGTGTTCCATCATCAACCATGAAGGCTGTCCTTCCAAATCAGCACCTGGCACATGGCCAACAGGGGGCGCTCTCTGGTTACTAAACCATCAGGGCCCATAGACAACGCCTCTCACTGATGATGACTTGTTAATGGCAAGTTCTTTTCTTGTTTTCAGTCTGACCCACCCTGCTCTCACCAAGTCTGGTTTCAAAACTCAAAAAAGAAGAGAGAGGCCAACTGTAAAATCTCAGTTTGTACCTCACAGTGAGGTGAAATCTTTTTTTTATATCCGCTCTATGAGTCAAAAGAAACAATTTGGTCACCCTTCCCTTTTCACTGCAATGTTCTGCATTAAACATGATTTTTATGAGTTCTCATAGCTCATAGGGCCTGTAGTACTTGTAGAGCTTATAGAAAATATATGTTAAAGGTTTAAGGTAAAAACTGCTCAGCTACATAAAAAGAAATGCCCTGGTTTCCAAACTCCCCTGATTTTAATTCAGTTAAGCATCTACAAAACACACATAAGAATAAGAAAACTGTAGGAATAAAACCAAGAGAGAGGCTTGGTCGCATCCCTCTGTGCTTATGCATAGGTCGAATGGTGATTGGCTGAAAAGTTGGCTTCGGAAGGAAAATAAGCCACAGCTGAGTTCACCACAAAGAGGAAGAAGCTTTAAAAAAAATCAAAGATTTAAAAAAAGAAAAAAAAGTGTATAAGAGATGCACTCTTACACACTGAGGCTTCAGTGGAGAGATTAAACTGTTTTTGTTTCACTCGCCACAAAGCAGTCCTTTGTCTATTATGACTTCTGTCCGCTCCACAACAGGAACCAAGAACAGGACAAATATGAACAGGATTATCCCACATTGTTGATTTTTTTTTATGTATTTTTAAACTGATAGTATGCAAGGCTCTGAGTAGCACCTACAGTCTACCAGTGTGCTAACACGCAGGACCTGAGAGACATAAGACTTACAGACGGCCCCTTGGTGTAATTGGGGATATTCTTCTGGCATAGCAAGTAAAACAACTTCTACTCCAGCCTGGAGCCAAAGCATTTGATGAATAACTTTTGCATTTAAAAGCAGGAGCATTGAGCCTTTCATTTTCCCTGCAAAAAAACTACTTCCCAGCATGTTAAGAAAATCTGCATTAGTTTGGACATGAGTGATCGTTTTCACACACGCTGAATATCTTTACATCAGTCTTTGAAATTCCCGTTGTAGTTTTCATCTCTGTTTTTGCAGTAATGTGTGTTGAATGTAGCCATAATACTGATGGTGCTGCTGCAAAGTCATTGTTTTCCAGAAATGACTCCATTTACATGCAGCTTTGGTCTGGTTTGCCTCTGTAATGTAAACATTTCATTTAGATTATGAGAACTTTTATTGGCTGCAAAACAGAGCTAATGTTTATTGCAAATTTAAAACAGAGAATAAACAGAGGTTTAGATTGGCAGCTTTGACAGAGCACAATATTGTGTGTGTGTGTGTGTGTGTGTGTGTGTGTGTGTGTGTGTGTTGTCTCTCTCTTCACTGTCCTTCAGCAGTTCAACAATCTAATTTGCATACTCATAAATCATTCCCATCCAACATCTCTCTCGCTCTCGCACACACACATACACCTGTGGGCGTTGTAATAATGAGGTGTTTGAATACCTCTTTCAGCTCAAACAAAAATAGCCCACATGTCCATGGATGGGCTGAATTAATGGGTCAATAAAATGTTGCACTGTGACGTCACGCAGCCCTGTTTGTTTCCTGTTTACTCCCAGTAGCCTGCATCAGTTTTCCATAACTCTCACCTCGCTTGTTAGCTGAACTTTATTAAAGTTTCTGGCAGTTTAACTGTGACAGCAAACTTGCGCTAACTTTAACGAGGGAGTCATTTTAACGAGTATCCTAATGTTTCTCCAAACCAGGTTTGCCTTCAAAGCTGCTGTCGTTCCTCTTGGCTCGCTGGAAGTATTCCTCAGAGATTATGGTCAGTGTTGACATGACAGCATGATCCCAAACTTGCTCTACCGGATTGATATCTGGAGACTGTGGAGGAAATTTGTGTACAGTAAACTCATTGTCATTCTCACCAAGCCGGTTTGATTGGAACTTTGTAACATGGACCGTTATCCTGCTTTGGTCATAAAGGGAAGGATATCTTACTCTGTACGCCACAGCTTCCTGAACTTAGCACTCAAGTCAGCTCACAGTAACTCTGGATTGCACTGTATTACAGCAAAATTCAACTTGAATGTGTTGTTGGATACTTTGGGAGTTTTGTTGCTTCGTTTTAAAATAAATGTCCATAAATTTGAATAATAGCCAGCTGCCTAAAATAAATTTGTCACGAAGCAGCAGCTGAGAGGTTCATGTAGCCGAAATACTCTAATTTAACCGTATTCTTCTGCAACTCTCAACTGCGGCAATTAAACATATAATGATGTTTTTGGAGATATGGACTGTGCCTCACTTCAACTGAGTGCTCTCATCTAAAATAAATATAAAACTTGTTGTTTAGATTGCAGAGATCTTGTGATCTTCTTTTCTCGATAGGGTTTTTAAAAGTCTTGAGGGGTTAACATTTTTTGTGACCAATCACTGGAGTGTGATTAGATGCTTCAGGACTGATTTGAAATCAAAATAAAGTGCATGAAGTGTTTCCACTCAGCAGTCTCCAGCTGCCTTCGCAGTTCTGATTTCAGCACTTGAAATTTGTTCTCTGTTGTGTTGTTTGTTTGTGTTGTTTCAGCCCGCTTCCATTCAAACATGACAGTGACAAGCAGACAAACAGGCAGCTGGTAGGAATACACTATCCAAGGACAGCTGACCAGACGTGTGGGTATCAGAGGTCATAGTTCACTGTCAGGTGTCTAACGCTGGGTTTGTAGGGGAGAGTAAAGTCTTTGCTGTCTTAACCAAATGAGTAGTTGCCACTATTCATGACACACTTCATTAGAAATTGAATTACCAACTTGTGGGTGCATGCCCCTGCCAACCAGTCAAGGTACAGTTTGCACAATGAACACTCATATATGCAGTGAATGCTTGGAGGGAATTTATTAGGGCTCTTGTTTGAGTCAGTGAGTTGTGCTGCGCGGATGTCAGGATGTCCGAGTGGTCTAATGCAGCGGTCCCCAACCCCCGGGCCTCGGACCGGTATCGGTCCGTGAGTCGTTTGGGGTTGGGGACCGCGAGAGTTGAGGCTCAGGTGTGAAATTCAGGGTTTTCAGTGTTATTTTGTTATCGTTAACTCGGTTTTCCTGGGTCTTTTCACGTGTGTTATGAATAAATCTTCTTTTTTTCGGTACAGGTACTAGTTTTATTTTGTTGTAGACTCAAGTGTTAGGCACTTCCTCAGCAAGGGGACATCTGGTCTATAAATGGAGGCGTGGGTTCAAATCCCACTCCTGACACACCTTTTCCCACACATTGCTCTCTTCTTGGCAGTGAATAGATCTGAAATCTACTTTCAACTGGACAGTTGGTCTCTTTAGATGACATCTGATTACAGAGTTGGAAGTGATTTATTAAGCCTCTGCAGTTATAGAGGCCTGGGTTCAAAGTCCAGTCCTGACAAGTTTTGACTTTCATTTAACATGACTAGAAATCATTTCTGTAAATGAAATAGTGGCTAAATTAAAAGTTTCTCTGTCAAACATCACTGAAGCTTTTTTTTTTTTACTGAAGGTCAGTTTATGGTCTCTCAGAATCAGTTAAGAGACTCACACTTAAACTTGCCTTCTTCCAACAGCCGTCAGGTTAAAAATTAACAGATTTCCAGACACCTTCTTTAACCAGCAGTTCTTCATTAACTATGAAGAACATGATGGGAAAACTGTGAAGGACTTAAATTATTCAGTTCTAAGGGTTCTGGATATAAAACATCAACTCCCTAAGGCATTCACGAGATACTGCATTTGTGAACATTTGGTGGCAATTTCAGGCAGGGTTTAAAAAAATGTGACAGTGTGAGGCTGTTAAACATCTGTGAAATGTCAAGAACTAATATGATCAGCCAAAGGAAGTGGGCCTATAGTCTGAAATCATATGAAACCACACGTTTGAAATACCTGCTTTATGTTTAAAACCTCCCTACTTCACAGAATATGAAGTAACTGCTGCTATGACTCTATGTTCAAATCATCTGAGCGTTGTCAGCTGACCTACATTTGAGGCCTATGTTTTGAAAAGACGTTTTAACATCCTCACCTGTAAAATGCTGCCTTCTGTTTTTGAGAGTTTCTGTTAAAGTCTACAGAGGATAATTACAAAAAGTTCCTTTAATGCAACATAGCCTGAAATACTGGACTAAGGGCTAGATGAAGAACTAGACTTACCACTCTGTGTCAGTATCCTTCAACCTAAAGCTCAAATTCTGGTGTATATACAGAACTTGAAAGGACTTTATTAGGTCAAAGAAAACATTTGTGGCAAATCTGAATAAAATTACCCACAAGGTGTTCAAAAGTGAGCACTGCTCTCAACTGTCAGGATGGCCGAGTGGTTTAAGGCACCAAACTCAAGCATAAGGGTCTTATGGTCTCCATATGGAGGTGTGTGTTCAAATCCCACTCTCGAAAAAGCAGCTTTTTAAAGGAAGTGATTTTAATCCTGGAAAGCCTGAGAATTAACTTTTAACAGAACTAATTACCTGCTTTAAAGAAACATTGTATCAGGCACTAGCATTACCTCGAACAGGCAGTATGTTTAGTTGCACTTTACATTACCGTCAGTCCATACTTGTGGAAAATATATAGTGAAAACTACATGAATTAAACAGCTGGGCTCCTGATCTACCTTAGTTAAGTGATAACATATCAACTCTGTTTCCGATATAAGCGCATACTGTGCTGATTGAGTCTGAGAGATGATAAGGCACTATGAGGTCTTTAACATATAACAAAGGCCTGATTATTTAAGATATTGAATGTGAGGTGAAGGGTTGTAAAGTGTGCAAGAGAATGACTAAATGTGGTCCTACAAGTTTGCTTAACGTGCATGCTGAATCGCATAACCCTGGTAGAATTTGTGCCTTAGAGTTTTCTTGATTTTGCAGAAGCGTTTGGAACCAGAAATTAACAAGCAAATAGTCAAGTGATCAGATGTAAAATACATTTACAATCTCCAAGTTGTTCCCGACTTTAATGTTGAAATGTGGCCTTGAAGGAGATGTCACCTTCACAAGATTAGACATCTATCCCATTCTTTGTCTTTGGCACAGAAGCATAAAAACTTGGCCAGGCTGCTGGTGGTGCTATGGAAAATACTCTGAAATTCTCCAAATACAGGAGCATACATCAGCTCGGGACCATGAGTGTCTGTACAACATTTTTAATAGCTGTTGAAATATTTAAGTCTTTCAAGGTTGCATGATTGGCACTGCTATAAGAGAAAAATTATTAAACAAGGAAAATCCATAGTTTCTATAAAATGTCCATTAAATTCTATATAGATCTGTCTCCTTTTTTCTGATTCATTCTCTGTCCTCTTTGAATTTAATACACAGGGTGGGCCATTTATATGGATGCACCGTAATAAAATGGGAATGCTTGGTGATATTAAAGTCCTGTTTGTGGCACATTAGTATATGTGAGGGGGCAAACTCCTCAAGATGGGTGGTGACCATGGTGGCCATTTAGAAGTCGGCCATCTTGGATAGAACTTTTGTTTTTTCAATAGGAAGAGGGCCATGTGACACATCAAACTTATTGGTAATGTCACAAGAAAAACAATGGTGTGCTTGGTTTCAACGTAACTTTATTCTTTCATGAGTTATTTACAAGTTTCTGACCACTTATAAAATGTGTTCAATGTGCTGCCCATTGTGTTGGATTGTCAATGCAACCTTCTTCTCCCACTCTTCACACACTGATAGCAACACCGCAGGAGAAATGCCAGCACAGGCATCCAGTATCCGTAGTTTCAGGTGCTGCACATCTCGCATCTTCACACCATAAACAATTGCCTTCAGATGACCCCAAAGATAAAAGTCTAAGGGGTCAGATCGGGAGACCTTGGGGGCCATTCAACTGGCCCACGACGACCAATCCACTTCCCAGGAAACTGTTCATCTAGGAATGCTCGGACCTGGCACCCATGATGTGGTGGTGCACCATCTTGCTGGAAAAACTCAGGGAACGTGCCAGCTTCAGTGCATAAAGAGGGAAACACATCATCATGTAGCAATTTCAAATATCCAGTGGCCTTGAGGTTTCCATTGATGAAGAATGGACCCACTATTGTACCCCATATACCACACCAAACCATCACTTTTGTTGTTCCAACAGTCTTGGAGGGGTCCATCCAATGTGGGTTAGTGTCAGACCAATAGTGGTGGTTTTGTTTGTTAACTTCACCATTCACATAAAAGTTTGCCTCATCACTGAACAAAATCTTCTGAGGGTCCTGTTCCAATTTTTGTTTTGCCCATCCTACAAATTCTGTGCGCCGATCTGGGTCATCCTCGTTGAGATGCTGCAGTAGCTGGAGTTTGTAAGGGTGCCATTTGTGAGTAGCTAATATCCACCGAAGGGATGTTCGACTAATGCCACTCTCCAGTGATATGTGGCGAGTGCTACGCTGTGGGCTCTTGCTGAATGAAGCTAGGACAGCCACTGATGTTTCTTCATTAGTGACAGTTTTCTTACATCCACATTTTGGCAAATCCAACACTGAACCAGTTTCACGAAACTTAGCAAGCAGTTTGCTAACTGTAGCATGGGTGATGGGTGGTCTCGTAGGGTGTCTTGCATTTAAATCTGCTGCAATGACCCGGTTACTGCGTTCACCAGATATCAACACAATTTCGATCCGCTCCTCACGTGTTAACCTCTTCAACATGCCAATGGCTGTGAACAAAGAGAAACTTGTAAATAACTCATGAAAGACTAAAGTTACGTTGAAACCAAGCACACCATTGTTTTTCTTGTGACATTACCAATAAGTGTGATGTGTCACATGGCCCTCTTCCTATTGAAAAAACAAAAGTTCTATCCAAGATGGCCGACTTCTAAATGGCCACCATGGTCACCACCCATCTTGAGGAGTTTGCCCCTCACATATACTAATGTGCCACAAACAGGACTTTAATATCACCAACCATTCCCATGTTATTACGGTGTATCCATATAAATGGCCCGCCCTGTATATTGTCAAATTGAATAAATATGTCCTGTGCAATCTTTAATGCTGTCTACATTAAAGGCCAAAGGCCAGACTATATTTCCTACCATTATTTTACTCATGATTTATTTGCAGTGCAGAGATATACTTAGTGCTATCACTGACTGAAATACGGGGTTTTGCAGAGTTTTCTAATATGAAATGCTCTTGTCTGGTGACTGAGTGGATGAGTCAGAGCATGACCAGAGACAGCAAACAAGCCACAAGGAATAATGTGGCAGGCGGTGCGTATGATTGTGTTTGTCTCTATGTGCTGACCCAAGTCTAAGTAAAGTGTATTGACAAGCTTTAGGGTGTCTGTGAAACACATGAAAGCATGTGTACGCAAGACTGTGTGTCCGTATTTACATGGGCTTTGTTTGAGGAGACAGTGTAAACACACACACAGAGCTTGGTTGTCATTCCAACACTACATTTAACAGCTCAGTTAGTCAACCAGTCAGCCTTGCAGCCCAGAAACACTGTTAGCGATGCGTATGATCAGACACTTCAAATGCCAAACTGATAATTGACCAGTCATCTCAAAAGTTTGTCAGACAGCTAGTGATTTAGGCTGTTATTTATGTCAATGTCAGTGATTCCTGCTGAGGCATCAATCATAATTACATCTCCAATGATTCTATAGGAGCGCTGCAAGAGCTCACTAAAGTTATAATTCTTGAGTAATACCACAGATTATAAGAAAGAATGATAGCTTCCATAGATGCATTCTGATTCTGATAACTTTATTTATCCCCAAGGGGGCAGACAGTCTGTTAGGATGGACATACCCACTGTGAAGTTGCACATTGGTTTTGAAGCCTCAATTTTGGCTACCGCCTTGTTCATTTTTGGAGCCAGAAGTGACTGTTCAGAAGTGAGGACCCAAACGCAGGACTAGTAGACATGTTTAAGCAACAAAAAAACAAACCTTTATCGGCCAACTCAAAGTCTGTGACATATGCCCGAATACATAGGAGAAAATACAACAAATACCTCATATAGGACGTCAGAGATGGATCTGGCCCTTCAGTGTCAAGTGCTTGGAGCTACAACTCTCTCCTGTAGTGAGTATCTGCAGCCATATGTAAAACATGGTGGAGGCTCTGTTGTGGTTTAGGACTGCACTGATGGAATTTTGAATGTAGAAAAATACTAGATTTTTTCATTCCCCATGCAATACCATCTGGAAAAGATTTGTTTGATAATGCTCCATTTTTCAGTACATCAGTGACCCCAAACACACTGCCAGTGCAATTAAATCATCCCTGGCTAGACAAACACATCATGAAACACCATCAAACACTGTCAGTCATGGACTGGCCTCCTCAGAGCCCTGTCCTTGAAGCAGTGGGGGGTGTGGGGTGGTGGTGTTGGTGGTGATGGTGGTGGGTGACAGAAAAACTAACAGAAGAGCTCTGACTCTATCTTTGAGAATGCTGAAGAACTATTCCTGAAGATACTTAAAGAAATTACAGACAGCTGGCTCAGACAATGCAGGATATGTTAAACTTTGGTTAAAGTGCTCATTCCAAATATTTCAAGCTTGTTAAAAATGCTTAAACTCTGTTTCTGCCTTATGTCCTGAATTTCCATGTATGTTTTCAGATGCAGTATGCAGTTTTGTTACACTGCTGCTACACTGTTACACTGTTTATAAATATTTAGCTTGATGTCTTTCCATTTACATCACGCTGTTCATTTAAGAACTTATGGTCCAATTTACATTAAAAAACAACAAAACATGTTATGCCATAGAGGTTGGCTACCTAGTGATCAACAAGTCAGGGTCACATCATCAGCCCACACGTGACATCTGCACAAAGCCAAGATGGTGACAGTAAAAAGTTCAACACAAAGCTTTGGAACTTCACAAACTAATAAGTGGCATTTTTGTCATTTTCATTTTTTTTAAACCACGATAGTACCTGATATGTGTTCACTCTTAGAAAAACAAGATATGGTATCTAGCAAACAGACACAAACTTTAAACTATAAGTTATAGCCCTAAAATATATGAGAACTCTACACCCATGACCCTTGACCTTTCCCACATACATACATTCTCACTGGCAGCTTATTCAACTCAACACAAAATAATTCCCACCACTCCAAGTTATCCTAAAGCACTGATGCCTACTGTAACATTCAGGAGACTTATGAAACAAAAGGTTAGGCCTCTGAATGGCCCAATGTCAAGGATTACTTCTTAGACAAATTCTCCAACAACAAAGCCTCCATTGTGGCCCACCAAGCTCTCAAATTAACAGCGGGAGCAACCGCACACTTAACAGGGCTTGACAGGCAGCACCACCACACTCCCAGGCTTTGAAGCATCTGTAGAAAACAGGAAAAAGAAATGAAATCAGTGTCTCTGAGGAGTTTAAATAGATGATGATAAATAAAAATTAACATGTTCATAATATGTTTATAACTAAACTTTAATCTAAAGCATGGCTAACATCACCTTTGGGAGCTTCTGCTTGCTGCCTGTTGCCTTGTTTCTTGATTTCAATGAGTTTTCTGTGCTGTTCATCATTTCTCTTAAATCGCGCCAAATTTAAAGGAGGGGTTTTTGCTATCTTTAATTGCCTTCTATTTGTTTTCTATTTATCAATCTATTTATTTATTTGGGACTGAGTTTACTGCGAAGGCGGCAATTTGGTGACAATGAAGCACATCTTTTCCGGATGGGACTTTCAAAATAAAACCCCTTTAGGGAGCTTGTTTTAATGGGTTAAAAGAATAAGTAGGTTCTTATCGTTTATTTTAAGCTTGTATTTACTTTTAATTAACAGAAAATAATCTCTGTTGAAACACAAATCATTGCTAAACATTAAGTAATTGCGAGGACAATAATTACAATGCACCAAGGTGCCATTAATGTGCTAATTTGTACACTTTGTATACCTTCTGCACATTAACACATGCATGGAGCAGCTGCTGCAGGAAATGATGCATGCTGTTTTAATCACATACAAAGGCTCTCTGCTCCTTCTCTGCTGCTTTGTCTGAAGAAAGTTCAGTTAGACATGGAAAGGAAACAGTTGATGTTTTAAGTGTGTAGAGCTCAGAATTAGAATTTGAAAAGCCTCAAATGCATGCAGAGATATAGAAAAGACTCATAAGACTCATTCTTGTTTCTTTAGGGAGTTCTTCTTTCTTACTGTTGCCAAGTGTCAAAGCACCTGACTATTCCCATATGGAAAAGATATATATAAATCTTATGAAGTTTGTATCTGTCTGGTGTGAAACTTGTATGAAAAGCATACAAGAGTGAAAACAGATATAAGATCCCTTGAAAAATTATTTAAATGAAACGTGTATGTTTTGGATGCTTCCTAAAACAATATATAAAAGTAATGAGAAAGTGGCCATTTTCATGAGTAAATCACATAAGCCTTATATGATGGGGTTGCAATGTAAAGCTGCTTCATAACTAAAATTTACAGCGTCTTACATGGAGCTTCAGCTTCCTGCTGTCAAATGTGCCCAGATATTTCCTCAAGCTTTCCAGAAATGTTACCTTATTGATCTTAAAACTTTTCTAATGTCTCCCTTGGTTTTCTTGTTTTCAGTGTTTTAGAATAAAACCCTGCCTTTCCTTTGAGGCAAAAGAAGAAATTTGTTGTCTCCACTTACATGTCACTCTAACGGTAATGTTATTTATATGCACATGACTTTGCAGTGCTTAGACACTCTAGACGCTGTAATGCAGCACTGAAAGTAATCGTAGGTCCTAATCCTCTTACCAACCATCGCATGTCATTGCCTGCTCCGGTTGGATTGTCTGCTATGTTGTTTCGTAAACCCAGCAGCCTTTATTTATTATGTATTTTTGGTCTTATCCCATTTTCTTTGGTTTACTTATAGGATTTATTCTTTCTATTGGTCCCTAAAGTCTGTACTGAATGTAGAATAAAGGAGGTTCGAATTTGTCTGAATCAGCTGCAAAATCAAATACATTTCAGAGAGCTGGTGTCTCTCAAGATTTTATGGTCATTTTAAGTGACCAGATATTTCCCCTCATCGTTACTGCCCTTGTTTTACAATGACTTACTTTGATGTAAGTTTCCTTAGCTTTAAAGCTTGCTTTTCACTCTTATTTTTGTGCATTTGACTCATCTCCTATCTATCCTGAACAAGGAAATCCTTGCACATAAGATTTTTAAGGTTAAACCTTCTATAAGCTTTTATTTTGAAAGGAAGCTTGTGCATGCTTTTTGTGTTTGACGCTGCAAACCTGACGGAGCATATACGCCAACAGGCATTGGGGGTTAGTGTTAGGAGGAGGAGGAGGAGGAAAAGCCTTCACCCTGATATTCCTCAGTTTTGTTGCATCTCGCGCCGTTTCCAGTGGAGCTCGTGGCAGTAGATCCTGCTGGATGTGTGCAGCTCGCGTCGGCTCTGGATACGGAAAGCACGCGCTCCTTCCTTTAAAAGCTGGAAGTATACGCGTGTGAGCGGGCGCGCGTGTCTGAGTGCGTGTTGGCTTGCCATATGAATCACACCTGAGCCGGGTGTGCAATTCCTGGGCGTGTAAAGCACATAGAAGGCAGCGTGTCCACTTGTTTGCCGTGGGAATGTTGTTAAACTAAACTTCCCCGCAGCGGCTCGGGCAGACGTGCGCTGCGCTCCGGTCCGGTCCGGTCGGCACTCTTTTCCTCCCTCTTCCCAACACCAGGATGTAATTTGGGCAACTTTTTGAAGGTCCGAGGACACGCAGGACGAGTTTTATCAGCTAACATTTGATTTAATTGGGGAATACTGTCGGCAGTCTGTCGCAGAGGGACGCCAGCGGCGGATCCAGAGGTACGTTGAGCGGCGTTTTGGCTGCCTGCTTGTTACTTTTTAACCGCACCTTTTATGAATACTTAACGTAGAAACAAAACTATTGTTCGTCCTCAAGCGCAGTCTCCCAAAGCCCTTCACAGCAGAAAAACCTTTAAGGAGGATTTTAAAGATCTCCAGAGCACTCGTGATTCCTTATCAACGCGTGAATTCCCCTCGATGCCTTGTTTGGAGAACGCTACACCAAACTCCGCTTACAAAAGTTCAGGTTTAAAAACAAACATCGGTTATTAGCGATTTGAACGGTCACCATTGTGATTAAGTGGTGTTTTATACTTAGCATGGAAGGTAGTTGATATTCGGCATTAAAGCCATATTCCAATCACTGCGTTTTCTTTAGAAAAAACAACAACTTGTGGACATGATTTCATCCGTGTAATCAGCTGCCACTGAGGAACACTTTAAAACTTTAAGTTGCCAAAGTTTTAAAAGTGTCCAGCTGATATGGAGTCTCGGCTGTAATGATTGGCTGCAGAACGTAAGAGTCTTGCATATTGCTAATGGGTTAGAATACATTTAATTTAAAGGTTCCTAAACGAAGTCTGGCATATGGGAGACAGCGGAATGTGCTGGGACCCATCAATACTCAGAACATCTGGAGCCTCAGCCAGTGGGCTGATCCTGTTGAGTCGGTGACAATAATATATTCCAGACCGACTTCCTCCAGTGTCAACTCCACATATTGGAATTTACAACAGCTGTAGGAACCCATTATCTTTTATTGATTCTGCCCATTAATTCCATACCGATCTCAATGAGAGGGGCTTTTTTAAAAGACTCTGAGCTGTAACTCAACATCAGTTAGATATCCCTAACATTGTAGTTAATGTAATGTGGTTGAAGCAGATGTTTTTTGAAGGCATTATTGATCATAAGTGCCTAAACCATTACAACAGCAGCCAGATAATGGTTGTACTTAGTCAAATCTTTGGCTCCAAAGGTCATTAAAACACATTGGTCCCCATCTCATGCGAGGAACTATGAATCTTGGAAAGTGTGCTGCTGGCCATCTGCTTCAGAGAACTGCTGTACATGATGGGGAGGTAATTGCCCATGGTGTGAGTTAATGGATTAGAATAGCCTCCACACTGCACCTTGGGCTCTGGAGCCATAAAACTATTATAGCTGCAGCGACACAGCTCTGTTTAGATTCAGGTTGTTTGATGTTATTAGGGCTAACAGGACACTCCAATCAGCCGAGCGTGCAGTTTCAAGGCTTCTTGAGCAGTTCATTGTCATGTTTGAGCTACTGCAGCCACTGGGGGGAAGTTTGGATGAGCGGGAGTCGATCAGATGTGTCCAGAAACTTTATAACTCCTACCTTTTTTTCCTTCTTTTTTTTAACATGAAATTTGCAGCCAATTACCGGGTTGTGCTTACTGTGTCAGTATGAGTGATGGAAATGTCTCCTAAAAGTCATTGCTGGTGCTTGTTCAAGCAATGTTCTCAATGAAATAGCATCTCGAATGTGTTCTTAAAGCAATCGATGGTTCAAAAGCACCGTGTTAGTCTGAATAAGCTCTTCAGTAAATCCCCTTTTTTAAATGTTTTCCTAGAAGCCATGCTATTTAATAGGCAGTTTTAACTCATCTGCACACAATGCTACGGACAGCACAACACAAACCCTGTCTTCTGTTTAGTGAAGTGACTCGTCAGCTGAGCTTTACATTGAAAAAGCCTTAGATGCAGACAGTGCAGGTAAAGGGAATTTCACTGGCTGCTCACTGGGTTGATTCAGCAGGATGGCTGACTTTCAGCTCGGTTACGTAGAAATGGAGAACTAAGAGAAAGCAAAATAAAAGGGCAATGCCTCCTTTTTCACTTATTACTATGACATTTAACATTTTGGAAGGTCAGCAGGTTAACTGTGTGTTTTTTGGGTAACTTCTAGAGACATTTTGCATTTGGCGACAGAGCTTTTGGATCCTTGAGGTTACCTTTCTCTTTTCTATTTGCTTAAATAGGCTTTACCCTGGTCTGAAGGCTCGGCCAAATCAGAACTGGCAGTAAGTAATATTCGCTACTTGTACAGTTTAAAAAAACAAGACAAAACCCAGATGAAACAGGAAATGATGTGGGCTGAGCTGATAGTTTAAGTTGTTAAATTTGGCACCCTTTGCCTTTTGCTGGTTTTAAAGAACAACACAATTTAAAGGAGTAGTTTAATGTGTTTGGGAAGTGCACTTATGCACCTTTTAGCCACATGCTTAGTTTGTAACTGTGATATTACTGCGCGGTTAGCTCAGAGTGGAAATGTGTGGGAGATGGCTACACTCTTGGTAAAAAACAAAGTACACCCTCAGCCCTTGTATAGAAATTAATGAGGTAAATGGCAACCAGTTGCTGCTAATCATGATTAACTTAACATCAATTAGTTTGGCCAACTCTATAAAAGTGGAAGCTTTGGTAACTTCCTGGTCTGGAGCATTCAGGTGTGTCAAGGTCAGATTGTAATGCTGAGAGAAATTGCAAAATACCCAAGAGGTCTGACTCAGACTGCACAGCCCTCAGTTAGCATTTTAAAGGTTGAAGTTCATGACAGTTAGAAAAAGACTGAACAAGTATGGCTTGTTTGGAAAGGATAAGGAACATGGCAGCACACCTTAAGTTTGCAAAATTGCATCTGAACCAACTACAAAATTTCTGGAACAAGGTTCTTTGGACAGATGAGACCACAGTGGCAATATTTGGACATAATGCACAACACCACATGCCAACTGTCAAGCATGGAGGTGGAGGGGTGATGATTTGGGTTCCCTGTAGTCACAGAGTCAACCATGTATCCCTCAGTATACAAAAGTATAGTGTGTACTAAGTATTCTGGAGTCAAATGAGAGGTCATCTGTCCAGAGCTAAAGCTTGGCCCAAACTGGGTCATGCAACAGGAAAATGATCCCCAAGCACAGCAACAAATCTAAAACGGTCCATCTGATTGAAATGCTGTGGATAATACTTCAGAGCTGTGTGTAACTGAATGCCTGCAAATCTCAATGAATTAAAGCAATTTTGTAAGATGGGATGAGCTACAATTCCCCGCAAAATAAAGCTATCGTGTTATTGTCAAATTAATCATGTGGTGTGTTTAGTTTTTCACAGGACTGTCTCTAGACTGTCTAAAATGAAACAAAATGTACCTCAAACGCTCACTAATTCATAAACTGTTCATTTCAAAGTATTTATTACATTGTAAATGTAATAAATAATTACATTACATAGTGAATGATCTGTAACAAAAAAAAGCGGATATTGTCAAAGTCTCTCAGAGACAGCTAGTCTAAAGGTGAGGAATCAAGTATAGCTAATTAACTGCTTTATACCATCCAGATTCATTTAATCTTGTTGTATGGATTCAAACAAAAGAGTAAGGTTTCTACGCAATAAAGTACGGTACCAAGCTAGCTTGCTCGGGCAGTTTCCCAACTCCTCATTCAATTATTGGCTGATTTAACATCTAATGGAAAATGCCAGCGCTGCCTACGACATGGAAGAAAGGAAAAAGAGGAATTATCATTGATAACGGCTGGTATTTTTCCAGCGTGGCGATATCTATTATGTAAGTTTGATGTCGTTAGCCATTTCCAGGCCCAAACACTTTTTTACTTAAAGACTGAAAGAATTTGGAGTCTTTAATTTTCTGCACCACGTCAGTGCAGAAAATTAAAGACTCCAAATTCTTTCAGTGACAGAAATGATTAATATGAATGTCCTACAAGATATTTAAGTCAATACTCATGAAAAAGGGGATTTCTAAGGTTTAGAGGAGTTGGCAGTAAATATAGCTTGCTGCTAGACATCTCAAAGTAATTTAAGAAAAAATATGAGCACTGCTTTAAGTTTGGATTTAAACTAGGTTGGAAAACTTTGAAGAAGTTGACAAGAGGATGTGTTACCTGGTTACTAAGTACAGGCTATGGCTATGGTTCGGCTAATAAAGATAAAGGATGGGAGTTAAACTGTTCTCCTGAAAAGCCCATGTTGTGGTCCGTGATGTTCAAAGAGACTCTGAAAACCAAAGCTCCACCAAAGCAATATCTGTGATGAACCCATCCACAGCAGTCACGGAAACCATGAACTGTAGTACATGCTCTGAGTTTTTAAAAACCTAAGGACATGCCGCGTATGAATGGTGCTGATAAAAAGCTGGCGATGCTGCGAATGGTGACTGAGTAGTTTTAAGGGGCTTCTTTTCAGTAAAAAGAGAGACAGAGTATTGCAGCGTGTTTTTTAAAAAGACAAGAGGCTCATCCAAAGCAGCAGCAGATGTTTGGGCCCAGAAACAGGATCGGTAGGTCTCCACTTAACAAGCAGATTGGCTATCCACTTTGAGATGTTACCGAGCCTGCAGGCAGTGTCCTTCCAGCTCGGCTTCTTCTTTACTTTTTTTTTATATATCCTGAACCTGCTGTTGCTCTCACCTCTGCTAAGAGCTTGATTTTTTTTGTCTCTCATGTGTTTGTGTATTAAAAAGAGCAGCTCTGGCCCCACCCTGCACTGTGTAACCAACTGAACAAGTATTGTGTTTTTATGTTGGTAAAGCTCTCATCCATCAGAAGCCCAGTCAGTCTGAGGGCTTAACTATACATTAGTGTCACCTTTGCACTTCCACCGCTTGACTGTAAGAAACCTGTTTAAGTGGAATGCAATTTGGTGGTTGAGTAACAGCACCACATTCAATACTCTGCTTAAACAGGAAGTTATGCTACTGCTTATATACAGTACACAATGATAGTAGGCTGTAATTGGATATCTGTGCTAGATAGAAGCACAAGCAGATAATGTTGGTGTGTTTAATTTCTACTTCTGCTTTCAAACCAAAACTGATGGTTATTAGCAAGCTGTGGTTTAAAAAAAAAATTAGAAGAATTTGTTCTAAAAACATAAAAAATAATTATTTAATCCAGAGGAAGAATTTACAACAATACAGTGCTACAATGAAATACACAACTACTCTGTAAAAGTAATTATTATGTAAAATAATGCTTTTTGAAGCACTAAATTGTTAAGTCCCCAATTTCTTACGGTTTATGTGTGTGGTATTAAAAAGGGGAAAAAAAAGATGGTTTTGCAGGTGGTGTTGCAGCCTCATCATGCTATTAGCTCAGGGACTTTGCATGAATCCCAGGCTGTGTAGCATTTTGCACAAGCCCGTATAATTTAATTAGCAGTAGTGCATCGTACTCCATAGGCTGTGACCGTGCCACTGTCTGCTAAGCTGTGATGCTACTCTGCTGCATGTGCTGCACACAGTCCTGGGAGTAAAGGGAATAATCATTGTTTGTGATGAATATTGGTCTGCCAGTTTGTTAATTAAGCTCTATGAAATGCCTCCAAATTGAACGCAAGTACTGTATATGAGCAATTCTAAGCAATTATTGAAACTGTGCATTGATTTATGTATCACCCATTAGTGTTCAACAGTGTGTAGCTTGGCCTCTTGCCTACTTTTAGTGGCCACCAGAAAGGTCAATTTAAGCTAGCAGTACATGATGTAATTAATCTTCAAGAACATATTCTTGTTGTAAATATGTATCAGAAAAGATAATTGGTAAGTAAAGCTTTAAAATTAATAGTAAATCCCGTGCACCTCTGTAGACTCACCGCTGCAGGTATCACTGCTTGAAAGAGAGAGGTTGTTGTGGGCCTGCAGCAAGGTTTACAAGAAATCTGCCAAATGTGAACAACCAGCAGTTTAATCTGCATGCAAGCAGCTTTCATTCTTCTTAATGAGGTTGGTGGATGCGGCAGCTTAAAAGAAAGTTTTTTCATTTTTTTAAATCTTCAAAAAAGGTGATTTATTGGTATTTTATTGTGAAAACACTGACTGAAGAAACAATGACTAATTAATAATTTCACACAGTTTGCTTCAGAGCTGAATTGATTGATGGAGACAAGCTGGTTAATCAATCCTTATATTGAATCCGGGATGTTTGTATAGATTTTTATTTATTTATTAATAAATGAATCAATAAATCTCCTGATTATTATAACTATACTGTCCAAGTACATGCTGATGGGATAATTTAAATGTAACTAATATGCAGTGAAAAGTTTCACTCTCTGTTTTTGGTGTTTAAGTATGTTAAAGTTTAGCTTTGCAAAGAGCGACTGTTGGTTGAAATTACTTTTTAAATTCAGGCGAACATCCTGTTTCAGGTTTGCTTTGGGTTCTTACAGCCGTATGTGGAACAGACTGTTTCTGTAGTTGCAGAAAATGGCAGAGGCTGGTTTTAATCTGTATTTATAAGCTGTGAAATTGAACAAAATGTTGGAGATCAAACTGTCTCTAACAGATGGATGCAATGCTTCCTGTGCTGATTGTCTGCTGGGAGCTGCGCAGACGTTCTGCAGCATGTGTTGAGTGATTCTGCAACTAGAAACTTCACTTTTTAAAAATCTGAGCAGCTTCATAGGAGAGCTCCTTGTAGTATTTGTTGGCTTCTTTTTCAACATCTTTTTCATATTTGCGTAAAACCTTCTGAAAGCTTTCTAGACATCTTCATCTTCATTTTTATTTATTTATTTTTTTATGCATTTTCTAGCCTGTCAGCCTGTCCGTGGTTTTCAGTGCTGAGCAGCAGAAGCTGCTGTTGAAACGCAAAAAAATGTCTCCGCTCTCTTAAATTCGAAGCATGGACCAAAATTATGTTTCACAACTTGGCAGAG